>NW_026893095.1:0-257500 GCF_033815535.1 Pezoporus flaviventris | reverse complement strand
CTCCGGACAGGTCGCATTCAAATGGACTTTTGCGTATGAAACCGAGGAGCGACAGCAATGATGGTGACACCGTTGCAAAGCTGACTGTGTGCTGAAGATTCTGAGCACCAGCTTTCCCTCCTGGCTCTTCGGCTCTGGGAGCAGAGGCCAGACGTTCGTGCTCTAATCGCTGTGTTACTGGGCAGCTGAGAGCAACCTGCGGAGAGGTTGCATTCAAATGGACTTTTAGGTATGAAAGCGAGGAGCGACAGCAATGGTGGTAACACCGTTGCAAAGCTGACTCTGTGCTGAAGATGCCAGGCTCATGCTTTCCCTCCTGGCTCTTCGGCTCTGGGAGCAGAGGCCGGACGTTCGTGCACTAATCACTGTGCCCCTGGGCAGCCGAGAACACGCTTTGGAGACGTTGCATTCAAATGGACCTTTAGGTATGAAACAGAGGAGAGACAGCAATGATGGTTACATGGTGGCAAAGCTGACTGTGTGCTGAAGATGCCCAGCACATGCTTTCCCTCCTGGCTCTTCGGCTGTGGAAGCAGAGGCCAAACGTTCGTGCTCTACTGTCTCTGCTGCTGGGCCGCCCAGAGCAACGAGCAGAAAAGTTGGATTCAAATGGACTTCTAGGTATGAAAGTGAGCAGTGACAGCAATGATGGAGGCACTGTTGCAAAGCTGACTGTGTGCTGAAGATTCTGAGCACCAGCTTTCCTTCCTGGCTCTTCGTCTGTGGGAGCAAAGACCAAACGTTCGTGCTCTACTCACTGTGCTGCTGGCCATCCGAGCGCAAGCTCCGGAGAGGGTGCATTCAAATGGACTTTTAGGTATGAAAGTGACGAGCGACAGCAATGAAGGCGACACCGTTGCAAAGCTGACTGTGTGCTGAAGATGCCGAGCACATGCTTTCCCTCCTGGCTCTTCGGCTCTGGGAGCAGAGGCCAGACGTTCGTGCACTAATCACTGTGGCCCTGGGCAGCCGAGAACAAGCTTTGGAGACGTTGCATTCAAATGGACTTTTAGGTATGAAACCAAGGAGCGACAGCAATGATGGTGACACTGTTGCAAAGCTGACTGTGTGGTGAATATTCTGAGCACCAGCTTTCCCTCCTGACTCTTCGGCTGGGCGAGCAGAGGCCAAACGTTCTTACTCTACTCACTGCGCAGCTGGCCAGCCCAGAGCAAGCTCCGGACAGGTCGCATTCATATGGACTTTTGCGTATGAAACCGAGGAGCGACAGCAATGATGGTGACACCGTTGCAAAGCTGACTGTGTGCTGAAGATTCTGAGCACCAGCTTTCCCTCCTGGCTCTTCGGCTCTGGGAGCAGAGGCCAGACGTTCGGGCTCTAATCGCTGTGTTACTGGGCAGCTGAGAGCAACCTGCGGAGAGGTTGCTTTCAAATGGACTTTTAGGTATGAAAGCGAGGAGCGACAGCAATGATGGTAACACCGTTGCAAAGCTGACTGTGTGCTGAAGATGCCAGGCTCATGCTTTCCCTCCTGGCTCTTCGGCTCTGGGAGCAGAGGCCAGACGTTCGTGCTCTAATCGCTGTGTTACTGGGCAGCTGAGAGCAAGCTGCGGAGAGATTGCATTCAAATGGACTTTTAGGTATGAAAGCGAGGAGCGACAGCAATGATGGTGACACCGTTGCAAAGCTGACTGTGTGCTGAAGATTCTGAGCACCAGCTTTCCCTGCTGCCTCTTCGTCTGTGGGAGCAAAGACCAAACGTTCGTGCTATACTCACTGCGCTGGTGGCCAGCCGAGAGCAAGCTCCGGAGAGGGTGCATTCAAATGGACTTTTAGGTATGAAAGTGAGGAGCGACAGCAATGATGGTGACACGATTGCAAAGCTGACTGTGTGGTGAAGATGCCCAGCACATGCTTTCCCTCCTGCTCTTCGGCTCTGGGAGCAGAGGCCAGACGTTCGTGCACTAATCACTGTGGCCCTGGGCAGCCGAGAACAAGCTTTGGAGACGTTGCATTCAAATGGACTTTTAGGTATGAAACCAAGGAGCGACAGCAATGATGGTGACACTGTTGCAAAGCTGACTGTGTGGTGAATATTCTGAGCACCAGCTTTCCCTCCTGGCTCTTCGGCTGGGCGAGCAGAGGCCAAACGTATTTACTCTACTCACTGCGCTGCTGGCCAGCCGAGAGCAAGGTCCGGAGAGGACGCATTCAAATGGACTTTTGCGTATGAAACCGAGGAGCGACAGCAATGATGGTGACACCGTTGCAAAGCTGACTGTGTGCTGAAGATGCCCAGCACATGCATTCCCTCCTGGCTCTTCGGCTCTGGGAGCAGAGGCCAGACGTTCGTGCACTAATCACTGTGCCACTGGTCAGCTGAGAACAAGCTTTGGAGAGGTTGCATTCAAATGGACTTTTAGGTATGAAAGCGAGGAGCGACAGCAATGATGGGGAAACCGTTGCAAAGCTGACTGTGTACTGAATATTCTGAGCACCAGCTTTCCCTCCTGGCTCTTCGGCTGTGTGAGCAGAGGCCAAATGTTCTTGCTCAACTCACTGTGCTGCTGGCCAGCCGAGAGTAAGCTCCGGAGAGGTTGCATTCAAATGGACTTTTAGATATGAAACCGAGGAGCGACAGCAATGATGGTGACAGTTGCAAAGCTGACTGTGGGGTGAAGATGCCCAGCACATGCTTTCCCTCCTGGCTCTTCGGCTCTGGGAGCAGATGCCAGTCATTCGTGAACTAATTGCTGTGCCCCTGGGCAGCCGAGAACATGCTTTGGAGATGTTGCACTCAAATGGACTTTTAGATATGAAACCGAGAAGCGACAGCAATGATGGTGACACTGTTGCAAAGCTGACTGTGTGCTGAAGATCTCCAGCACATGCTTTCACTCCTGGCTCTTCGGCTCTGGCAGCAGAGGCCAGACGATCGTGCACTAATCGCTGTCCTGCTGGCCAGCCGAGAACAAGCTTTGGAGACATTGCACTCAAATGGACTTTTAGGTATGAAAGCGAGGAGCGACAGCAATGATGGTGACACCGTTGCAAAGCTGACTGTGTGCTGAAGATGCCAGGCTCATGCTTTCCCTCCTGGCTCTTCGGCTCTGGGAGCAGAGGCCAGACGTTCGTGCACTAATCACTGTGCCCCTGGGCAGCCGAGAACACGCTTTGGAGACGTTGCATTCAAATGGACCTTTAGGTATGAAACCGAGGAGAGACAGCAATGATGGTTACATGGTTGCAAAGCTGACTGTGTGCTGAAGATGCCCAGCACATGCTTTCCCTCCTGGCTCTTCGGCTGTGGGAGCAGAGGCCAAACGTTCGGGCTCTACTGACTCTGCTGCTGGGACGCCCAGAGCAACGAGCAGAAAAGTTGGATTCAAATGGACTTCTAGGTATGAAAGTGAGCAGCGACAGCAATGATGGAGGCACTGGTTCAAAGCTGACTGTGTGCTGAAGATTCTGAGCACCAGCTTTCCTTCCTGGCTCTTCGGCTGGGCGAGCAGAGGCCAAAGTTTTCTGCTCTGCTCCCTGTGCTGCTGGCCAGCCGAGAACAAGCTCCGAAGAGGGTGCATTCAAATAGACTTCTAGGTATGAAAGCGAGGAGCGACAGCAATGATGGCGACACCGTTGCAAAACTGACTGTGTGCTGAAGATGCCCAGCACATGCTTTCCCTCCTGGCTCTTCGGCTCTGGGAGCAGAGGCCAGACGTTCGTGCTCTAATCGCTGTGTTACTGGGCAGCTGAGAGCAACCTGCGGAGAGATTGCATTCAAATTGACTTTTAGGTATGAAAGCGAGGAGCGACAGCAATGATGGTGACACTGTTGCAAAGCTGACTGTGTGCTGAAGATGTCCAGCACATGCTTTCCCTCCTGGCACTTCAGCTCTGGCAGCAGAGGCCAGACGATCGTGCACTAATCGCTGTCCTGCTGGCCAGCCGAGAACAAGCTTTGGAGACGTTGCACTCAAATGGACTTTTAGGTATGAAAGCGAGGAGCGACAGCAATGATGGTGACATCGTTGGAAAGCTGACTGTGTGCTGAAGATGCCCAGCAAAGGCTTTCCCTCCCCGCTCCTATTCTCTGGGAGCAGAGGCCAGACGTTCGTGCCCTACTGACTGAGCTGCTGGGCAGCCAAGAGCGACCAGCAGAGAAGTTGGATTCAAATGAACTTCTAGGCACGAAAGTGAGGAGCGACAGCAATGATGGAGGCACCGTTGCAAAGCTGACTGTGTGCTGAAGATTCTGAGCACCAGCTTTCCCTCCTGGCTCTTCTGCTGTGGGAGCAGAGGCCAGATATTCGTGCACTAATCGCTGTGCCCCTGGGCAGCCGAGAACAAGCTTGGGAGAGGTTGCACTCAAATGGACTTTTAGGTATGAAAGCAAGGAGCGACAGCAATGATGGTGACACCGTTGCAAAGCTGACTGTGTGCTGAAGATGCCCAGCACATGCTTTCCCTCCTGCTTTTTCGGCTCTGGGAGCAGAGGCCAGACGTTCGTGCACTAATCACTGTGCCCCTGGGCAGGCGAGAACCAGCTTTGGAGAGGTTGCATTCAAATGGACTTTTAGGTATGAAAGCGAGGAGCGACAGCAATGATGGTGACACGGTTGCAAAGCTGACTGTGTGGTGAATATTCTGAGCACCAGCTTTCCCTCCTGGCTCTTCGGCTGTGTGAGCAGAGGCCAAACGTTCTTGCTCAACTCACTGTGCTGCTGGGCAGCCGAGAGTAAGCTCCGGAGAGGTTGCATTCAAATGAACTTTTACATATGAAACCGAGAAGCGACAGCAATGATGGTGACACCGTTGCAAAGCTGACTGTGTGCTGAAGATGCCCAGCACATGCTTTCCCTCCTGGCTCTTCGGCTCTGGGAGCACAGGCCAGACATTCGTGCTCTACTGACTGTGCTGCTGGGCAGCCAAGAGCAACGAGCAGAGAAGTTGGATTCAAATGAACTTCTAGGTATGAAAGTGAGGAGCGACAGCAATGATTGAGGCACGGTTGCAAAGCTGACTGTGTGCTGGAGATTCTGAGCACCAGCTTTCCATCCTGGCTCTTCGGCTGTGGGAGCAGAGGCCAAAGGTTCGTGCTCTACTCACTGTGCTGCTGGCCAGCCGAGAGCAAGCTCCGGAGAGGGTGCATTCAAATGGACTTTTAGGTATGAAACCGAGGAGCGACAGCAAAGATGGTGACAGCGTTGCAAATCTGACTGTGTCCTGAAGATGCCCAGCACATGCTTTCCCTCCTGGCTCTTCGGCTCTGAGAGCACAGGCCAGACGTTCGTGCTCTTCTGACTGCGCTGCTGGGCAGCCAGGAGCAACCAGCAGAGAAGTTGGGTTCAAATGAACTTCTAGGCATGAAAGTGAGGAGCGACAGCAATGATGTAGGCACCGTTGCAAAGCTGACTGTGTGCTGAAGATTCTGAGCACCAGCTTTCCCTGCTGCCTCTTCGTCTGTGTTAGCAAAGACCAAGCGTTCGTGCTATACTCAATGTGCTGCTGGGCAGCTGAGAGCAAGCTCCAGAGAGGGTGCATTCAAATGGACTCTTAGGTATGAAACCGAGGAGCAACAGCAATGATAGTGACATGGTTGCAAAGCTGACTGTGTGCTGAAGATGCCCAGCACATGCTTTCCCTCCTGGCTCTTTGGCTCTGGGAGCAGAGGGCAGACGTTCGTGCACTAATCCCTGTGCCCCTGGGCAGCCGAGAACAAGCTTTGAAGACGTTGCATTCAAATTGATTTTTAGGTATGAAACCGAGGAGCGACAGCAATGATGGTGACATGGTTGCAAAGATGACTGTGTGCTGAAGATGCCCAGCACATGCTTTCCCTCCTGGCTCTTCGGCTCTGGGAGCAGAGGCCAGACGTTCGTGCTCTAGTCGCTGTGCCCCGGGGCAGCTGAGAAGCAGCTGTGGAGACGTTGCATTCAAATGTACTTTTAGGTATGAAACCGAGGAGTGACAGCAATAATGGTGACACCGTTGCAATCCTGACTGTGTGCTGAAGATGCCCAGCACATGCTTTCCCTCCTGGCTCTTCGGCTCTGGGAGCAGACGGCAACCATTCGCGCTCTACTCACTGTGCTGCTGGGCAGCTGAGAGCAAGCTCCGAAGAGGGTGCATTCAAATGGACCTTTAGGTATGAAAGCGAGGAGTGACAGCAATGATGGTGACACCGTTGCAAAGCTGACTGTGTGCTGAAGATGCCCAGCGCATGCTTTCCCTCCTGGCTCTTCGGCTCTGGGAGCAGAGGCCAGACGTTTGTGCTCTACTGACTGTGCTGCTGGGCAACCAAGAGCAACCACCAGAGAAGTTGGATTCAAATGAACTTCTACGTATGAAAGTGAGGAGCGACAGCAATGATGCAAGCACTGTTGCAAAGCTGACTGTGTGCTGGAGATTCTGAGCACCAGCTTTCCCTCCTGGCTCTTCTACTGTGGGAGCAGACGGCAACCGTTCGTGCTCTACTCACTGTGCTGCTGGGCAGCCGAGAGCAAGCTCCGAAGAAGGTGCATTCAAATGGACCTTTAGGTATGAAAGCGAGGAGCGACAGCAATGATGGTGACACCGTTGCAAAGCTGACTGTGTGCTGAAGATGCCCAGAACATGCTTTCCCTCCTGGCTCTTCGGCTCTGGGAGCAGAGGCCAGACGTTCGTGCACTAATTGCTGTGCCCCTGGGCAGCCGAGAACGAGCTTTGGAGAGTTTGCACTCAAATGGACTTTTAAGTATGAAAGTGAGGAGCGACAGCAATGATGGTGACACCGTTGCAAAGCTGAGTGTGTGCTGAAGATGCCCAGCACATGCTTTCCCTCCTGGCTCTTCGGCTCTGGGAGCAGAGGCCAGACGTTTGTGCTCTAATCGCTGTGCTACTGGGCATGTCAGAGCAAGCTCCGGAGAGGTTGCATTCAAATGGACTTTAAGGTATGAAACCGAGGAGTGACAGCAATGATGGTGACACCGTTGCAAAGCTGACTGTGTGCTGAAGATGCCCAGCACATGCTTTCCCTCCTGCCTCTTTGGCTCTGGAAGCAGTGGCCAGACGTTCGTGCGCTAATCGCTGTGCCCCTGGGCGGCCGAGAACAAGCTTTGGAGAGGTTGCACTCAAAAGGACTTTTAGGTATGAAACCGAGGAGCGACAGCAATGATGGTGACACCGTTGCAAAGCTGACTGTGTGCTGAAGATGCCCAGCACATGCTTTCCCTCCTGGCTCTTCAGCTTGGTTTAGCTTCCACCATCTCTTCCTGGGGTAGATTAGATTAGCTTAGCCTAGCCTTTAGACAAACACAGAACTCTCCACAAGCTTAATAATATCAGAAATGATGGAACTCGTAAAGGATGGGAAGACCATCAGCAAACCAGCTCCGAGAATCATCATGGCAGCGCGAGGTGGCAGGCTCAACCTTAACGGGCGTCCCCGCCCAGACAACGTTCACCTGCATGGGATGAGCTTCTGCCTCCCTCACACAGCATGAGGCTCGGGCTTTCATACTCACAAAAACGCACGCTCATTGCTACGCAGGGGGCCAGCCCACGTCGCAAGAAGCGGCTAACCGCATCTAGGGATGTCTCCAAGGATCAGGACTTCTCCAGGCAGTTCTAAAGCACAACTTTCTGGCTAGGAACCAAAGCTGCCCTTCACCTGAAGCAGCCACAGCACAACTCGCTGCTAGGAGCCAAAGACAACAAACACTACTTTCCCACCCTTGTGTGTTTCACCACAGACCATTACCTGTTGTCCCTGTCATGACGCCCCAGACATAAGCCCCACAAATGGCACCTTTTTATCCTGGCATTTAACTCTCAGGCAATAACCCAGTCCAGCTCAGTTTAATCCAGTCCAGCCCAGTTTAATCCAGTCCAGATAAATTTAACCCAGTCCCGCTCAGTTTAACTCAGTCCAGCTCGGTTTAACCCAGTCCAGCCCAGTTTAACTCAGTCCAGCTCAGTTTAACCCAGTCCAGCTCAGTTTAATCAAGCCAAGCCCAGTTCAACACATTCCAGCCGAGTTTAATCCCATCCAGCTCAGTTTAATCCAGCCAAAACCAGTTTAGGCAAGTCCAGCTCAGTTTAACACAGTCCAGCCTAATTTAACCCTGTCCAGACCAGTTTAATGCAGTCCAGCTCAGTTTGATCCAGCACAGCCCATTTTAGTTCACTCCAGCCCAGTTTAACCCAGTCCAGCCATATTTAATACACCCCAGCTCAGTATAATCTAGCCCAGCCCAGTTAAACCCAGTCCAGCCCAGTTCAGTGAAGACCCGCTTTCATGGTTTAAACCCAGTCAGGTAACTCATTCACTCACTCCCCCCCTTGTTTCCCTCCCTGTACTCCCGGGGGGACGGAGACGAGAATCAAAAAGAATGCACCTCCCATGGGTTGAGATAAGAACTGTTTAGTAACTAAGGTATAACACAGATCACTACTGCTACCACCAATGATAATAATGATAAAGGAAATAACAAGGGAAGAGAATACAACACCTCAGCACCACCTGACGGATAACTCGCCCCCCAAGCTCGACCAAGCACCGACCCATACCTCCTCCAACCCTGCAGTCTCCCAGCCCTCTTGGCTAACTCCCATGGGCATGACGTGCTGTGGCATGGAATACCTCTTTGGTCAGTTTGGGTCAGGTGTCCTGTCTCTGCTTCCTCCGGACTTCCCCTCCTCCCTGGCAGAGCATGAGGCTCACAAAGTCCTTGGCCAAACCAAAACATCATTGTTATCAGCTCTGTTCCCAGGCCGAAAATCAAAACACTGCACTGCACCAGCTACCAAGAAGGAGAAACAAGACTGCTACAGCTGAACCCAGGACACCAGCTCAGGTTGATCCAGCCCAGCCCAGTTTAACCCAGTCCAGCCCAGTTTAACCCATTCCAGCTCAGTTTGATCCAGCCCAGCACAGTTTAACCCAGGCCAGCCCAGTTTAATGCAGTCCAGCTCAGTTTAACCTAGTCCAGCCTACTTTAACATAGTCCAGCCCAGTTTAAACAGAGTACAGCTCAGTTTGATCGAGCCCAGCCCACTTTAACACAGTCCAGCTCACTTTAATCCAGCCCAGCATAGTTCAGTTCACTCTAGCACAGTTTACCCTGTCCAGCCCACTTTAATCCAGTCCAGCTCAGTTTCATCCAGCCCAGCCCAGTTTAACCCAGTCCAGCTCAGTTTAATACACTCCAGCACAGTTTAACCCAGTCCAGCTCAGGTTAATCAAGCCCAGCCCACTGCAACACATTCCAGGCCAGTTTCATCCCGTCCAGCTCAGTTTAATCCAGCCAAAACCAGTTTAACACAGGACAGCCCACTTTAAAACACTCCAGCCCAATTTAAACCAGTCCAGCCCGGTTTAATCCAGTCCACCTCAGTTAGATCCAGCCCAGTTCAGTTCACTCTAGCACAGTTTAACCCTGTCCAGTTCAGTTTAATCCAGTCAAACTCACTTCAATCCAGCCCAGCCCAGTTTAACCCAGTCCAGCCCAGTTTAAACCAGTCCAGCCCAATTTCATACAGCCCAGCCCAGTTTAACGCAGTCCAGCTATATTTAATACACTCCAGCTCAGTATAATCAGGGAACAGCCTGTGGTGGCCGGCATCTCCACCACCCCAGCCATCCCGCCCAGCCTCTTCCTTACCAACCCTCGGGCTCCTCCAAAGCTCCTCAACACTGGCCTCGCCTGTCCCAAAGCCATTCCACAGAGTGACCTGGGGTCTCTCCTGCCCTCCGTGCTCTAGGAGTGCAACAGAAGCCAATGACCATGGTGCTTGCAAAAGGGACAGACCCCATAATCCTTCTCCTTACCTCCCTGACTCACCTCAAGCACTCATCCAACTCCAAAGGTCCAGGGCAAGACCTGCAATACCAAACACTAAAAGCACTGAACATGTTCTTCTCAATTCTAAGCTACCGCACACACACACACAGACCCCTTACCTCCTCACAGCCCTCCACCATTGGCACCTTCAACTCTCCCGAGTTACCTGCGGCACCTGAAACAACAAGGGAAACAAACAAACCCTGAGAGAGGGTTCAAAGTAACACCCTTCCCTCACTAAGTCCCCGCTCCCTCTCCCATCACTCTGCTACTCCTCCGCTGGCCTTTGCACGCCTTCCCTTCTCTTCTTTGAGCCCGGGCACCGCCTGCAAAACACAACATGAAGAGCTGGTTTTAATTTCACAAAAACTACAAGACGCTCCATCAGTTGCTGCTTCAGTCTGCTAAGCAGAACTCACCGAGTCCAAGACAGCTCTGAGGCACCCAGCTCACTTCACTCCTCGCTCTGCACCTCCAAATTAGAAACACACAGCAAGTCATAGGCCCCCAGGAGAATAAACTGGAACTTGCTTCTGACACCACAAACTGACTCACCTGGTTCCATCACTCAGCTCAATCCTCCTCCATCAGCCTCGCACACGTGGCTAACCATCTCACCATCTGCAAGAACAACCGGGCCTTATTCACAGCGACGCCAAGCAGAAGCTGATTCTTCCTCTAAGTCTCAGCCCAAGCTCACAACGACCCGTAGGTTGACAGGCATACACAGACTGACATTCAGACAATCTCAACACGGACCCTCACACCCTCTGTCTCAGACACTAACTCTACATAGGCTATCACACCCACTCCCAAGCAGACTCTCTGGCCCTGACTCATTAACTACAAGCTTATTCTCAGAGCTCTTCCGTCCATTCACACAGATCATCAAGAGAAGAGAACTACACTGTGATTATAGAACCCCACCACATACATTCCAGAGTTCAAGAATTCCAGCCGAGAGAAAAGCAGAAAACTCACAGCTACCTTATTAATACAGAAAACCATAGAGATAGTAAAGCATACTTCACCTGGTTGCTTATCTTACCAACCCCAAGGACCCGGGGAAGACCATCAGCAAACCAGCTCCGAGAATCATCATGGCAGCGCAAGGTGGCAGGCTCAACCTTAGCGGGCGTCCCCGCGCAGGCAACGTTCACCTGCATGGGATGAGCTTCTGCCTCCCTCACACAGCATGAGGCTCGGGCTTTCATATTCACAAAAACGCACGCTCATTGCTACGCAGGGGGCCAGCCCACGTCGCAAGAAGCGGCCAACCGTATCTAGGAAGGTCTCCAAGGGTCAGGACTTCTCCAGGCAGTTCTAAAGCACAACTTTCTGGCTAGGAGACAAAGCTGGACTTCACCTGAAGCAGCCACAGCACAACTCGCTGCTAGGAGCCAAAGACAACAAACAGTACTTTCCCACCCTTGTGTGTTTCACCACGGACCATTACCTATTGTCCCTGACACGACACCCCAGACGTAAGCCCCACAAACGGCACCTTTTCATCCTGGCATTTAACACTCAGGCACTACCTTCACTAAAACTGACCAGGTACTTCCCAGGCACTTTCCAGCGTGTTCTCAGACATTCTGGCTCAAATACTACATTGGAATGATACATCTCAAACACCTTCCTGCCATTCTGACGTTGTCTCCCACCCCCTCGCCTCCTAAAGCGGTCCCTCTACTTAGCCTGCATAGGGGCTTGAGTCTCGAAGCAACCTCACTGCTCAGAACTCCCACGGCAGATGCCAGCCATGTTACAGACCTCGACAAGTTCCTCTTCATCATCTACCAGAAACAAACAAAAAACAGGGAACAGCCTGTGTTGGCCAGCATCTCCACCACCCCAGCCATCCCGCCCAGCCTCTTCCTTACCAACCCTCGGGCTCCTCCAAAGCTCCTCAACACTGGCCTCGCCTGTCCCAAAGCCATTCCACAGAGTGACCTGGGGTCTCTCCTGCCCTCCGTGCTCTAAGAGTGCAACAGAAGCCAATGACCATGGTGCTTGCAAAAGGGACCGACCCCACAATCCTTCTCTTAGCTCCCTGACTCACCTCAAGCACTCATCCGACTCCAGAGGCCCAAGGCAAGACCTGCAATACCAAACACAAATACTGAACCCCTTTACCACCTTCTTCTCAACTCTAAGCCACCACACACAGACACAACCCACTTACCTCCTCACACCTAGAAAAGCAACCTGGAGCAATGCCCCACAAGACTACTAATAGGTTGACTGAAGGAAAAGCTCTACTCTGCTTTAATCTTGTAAACAGTGAAAACAAATGCCTGACCCGCTTTTAAACAACCAACACAAGCAGTCAGGATATAAAGGACAAGGTCTAAAGAGCAGGCTTAGCACCTTTAGTCCTAGCAGTGATGTGGAAGCGCCAACACAGATCACAATCAAATGCACTCATTGAAGCAGTCAAGCTGTACTACCCAGCCCACTGTAAGATGGTGCTATAAAACACCCCACTTTCTTCTCATCCCTATGGCACATTTCAGACCTATTCGTGCTATCCTGATGCCGGTCCCCACCCCTCTTCTCACAAAAACTAGTCTTTCTGCTTAATTTTCATAGGGTTTTAAGTCTCAAGCCAAAATCACTGCTCAGATGTCCCATACTAGGCACCTGGGTGTTTACTGCATCCACCCAAATAATTTTCATCATCTGCAGTAACAGTAGTTATAAAAAAAAATAAAACAGAAACCAGAAATACAGCCATATAACATTTTAGAGGCAAACAAATAGAGGGAAATACCCTGAAATATTAACTACATCAGACTGTAAAGAAACAGCGCCCTCTATACTTTAGACTTTTAATGCGAGAAATATACAAGCTGAAAAGTAGTATTTTACCATTCCCTGCCAAAAATCACCATTTCTTTAACAGCCTCTACATCCCAAAACAACATTAATGTTCTGGTTTGGTCTTCTGTAAACCTAAGTATTCAAGTTAGTTTTCATAAGAGCACAGACCCAAAGGCACCCTTCACAAATCAGTTAGTCATATAACCTGTATAGTCATATAACCTGTTCAGTAACCACAACCATGACCATCATATGCAAAAAGAAACAGAAACAAAACACTATGAATGAGAACATAAACCAAAAACAACTTTTGCCATAATTTCTGTGCCAAAAAACCCACTTAGATTAACACCACCAATACCAATAGCACCTCAAAGAAAACCACAGCACAAAAGAGTTTACTGGTACATGCACACATAAATACTAAGCGAGCTTAAAATAGTTAGCCCAGAAAAAAATCATTTCAAAGAACTCAAAAAACAAAAGCAGAAAGAAAGCACAAAGCATTAAATCCACAAAACCCCCCAACCAACTTACCTTCAAGAGAGCCAAACCCTATAGAAGCTCCTTGTTTGGAAGCTGTGCCTTATATACCCCAGGCCCTACCCACAGCCCCTCCCTCAAAGCCCTGGCTCAGGGGTGGGTCAAACCAGCAGCTGAGGTAAATACAGCCTGACGAGGTACAGCTGGCTCTTTTGGTTTCTGGCTTTACCTTTTTGGCCTTCTTTTCCTGCCTTAGATTTACATTCAGAACTCACAGACTGCACAGCTTCACTTTTATGCAGTTAGGCTCTGAATTATATTTGGTTTCAGACCACACAGGGTTTTTCTGTCTCAGGTTCTGGGGATCAGACTCACATGGGTTTGCTTCCACACAGACTGGCTCAGACTCACTCCCACACTCGAACTAAACACATTCAGCTGGTTTAGCCAAGGGGAGCCATGCTGAGAATACCCAAGGAGCAACTTACTTCAGGGTCTTGCCATGGCCATTAAACAGGAATTATGCCTTCTTGGTAGTGTTCTTCCCAGTTTAACCCAGTCCAGCCCAGTTTAACCCAGTCCAGCTCAGTTTAACCCAGTCGAGCCCAGTTTAACCCAGTCCAGCTCAGTTTAACCCAGTCCAGCCCAGTTTAACCCAGTCCAGCTCAGTTTAACCCAGCACAGCCCAGTTTAATCCAGCACAGCCCAGTTTAACCCAGTCCATCCTAGTTTAACACAATCCGGCCACATTTAATCCAGTCCAGCCCAGTTTAACCCAGTCCAGCTCAGTTTAATGCAGGACAAAGCAGTTTAATCCAGACCAGCTCACTTTAATGTACTCAGGCTCAGTTTAACCAAGTCCAGCCCCATTTAAGACACCCCAGCCCAGTTTAACACACTCCAGAACAGCTTAAACCAGTCCAGCCCAGTTTAATCCAGTCCAGGTCAGTTCAACCATATCCAGCCCAGTTTAACCCAGTCAAGCAAGGTTTAATCCAGTTCAGCTGAGTTCAACCTAGTCCAGCTGATTTCAACCTAGTCCAGCCCAGTTTAATCCAGTCCAGCTCAGTTCAATACAGTCAAGCCCAGTTTAACCCAGTCCTGCTCACTTTAATCAAGCCCAGCCCAGTGCAACACATTCCAGCCCAGTTTCATCCCGTCCAGCTCAGTTTAATCCAGCCAAAACCACTTTAACACAGGACAGCCCAATTTAACACACTCCAGCCCAATTTAACCTTGTCCAGCACAGATTAATCCAGTCTGGCTCAGTTAGATCAAGCCCAGCCCAGTTCAGTTCACTCAAGCACAGTTTAATCCTGTCCAGCCCAGTTTAATCCAGTCCAGCTCAGTTTAATCCAGCCCAGCCCAGTTTAACCCAGTCCAGCCCAGTATAACCCAGTCCAGCCCAGTATAACCCAGTCCAGACCAGTTTGATACAGCCCAGCCCAGGTTAACCCACTCCAGCCATATTTAATACACTCCACCTCGGTATAATCCAGTCCAGCCCAGTTTAATCCAGTCCAGCTCAGTTTGATACAGCCCAGCCCAGTTTAACATAGTCCAGCTCTGGTTCACCCAGTCCAGCTCAATTCAATCCAGCCAGGACCACTTTAGTTCACTCCAGCCCAGTTTAACCCAGTCCAGAACAGTTTAACCCATTCTAGCCCAGATTGATTCAGCCCACCCCAGTTTAACCCAGGCCAACCCAGTTTAATGCAGTCCAGCTCAGTTTAATCCAGCCCAGCCCAGTTTAATCCAGCCCAGCCCAGTTTAACCCAGTCCAGACAAGTTTGATGCAGCCCAGCCCAGTTTAAAAGCAGTCCAGCTCAGTTTAATCCAGCCCAGCCCAACCCAGTCCAGCTCAGTTTAATCCAGCCCAGCCCAGTTCAGTACACTCTAGCACAGTTTAACCCTGTCCAGCCCGGTTTAAATCAGTCCAGATCAGTTCAATCCAGCCCAGCCCAGTTTAACACAGTCCAGCCAAGTTTAATCCAGTCCACCTCAGTTCCATCCAGCCCAGCCCAATTTCACCCTGTCCAGCCCAGTTTAACTCATTCCAGCTCAGTTTGATCCAGCCCAGCACAGTTTAACCCAGGCCAGCCCAGTTTAATGCAGTCCAGCTCAGTTTAATCCAGCCCAGCCCAGTTTAACCCAGTCCAGACCAGTTTAATGCAGCCCAGCTCAGTTTAATACAGCCCAGCTGAGATTAATCCAGCCCAGACCAGTTCAGTTCCCTCCAGCACAGTTTAACCCAGTCCAGCCCAGTTTAATCGAGTCGGGCTCAATTTAATCCCGTCCAGCTCAGTTTGATCCAGCCCAGCCCAGTTCAGTTCACTCTAGCACAGTTTAACCCTGTCCAGTTCAGTTTAATCCAGCCCAGCCCAGTTTAATCCAGCCCAGCCCAGTTTAACCCAGTCCAACCATATTTAATACACTCCAACTCAGTTCAATCCAGCCCAGCCCACTTTACTTCGCTCCAGCACACTTTAACCCAGTCCAGCCCACTTTAACCCTGTCCAGCTCAGTTTGATACAGCCCAGCCTAATTTAACCCAGGCCAGCCATATTTAATACACTACAGCTCAGTATAACCCAGTCCACCCCAGTTTAACCCAGTCCACCCCACTTTAACCCAGTCCAGCCCACTTTAACACAGTCCAGCCCAGTTTAAACACAGTCCAGCTCAGTTTAATCCAGCCCAGCCCCGTTCAGTTCACTCTAGCACAGTTTAACCCTGTCCAGCCCTCTTTAATCCAGTTCAGCTCAGTTTCATCCAGCCCAGCCAGTTTAACCCAGTCCAGCTCACTTTAATACAGTCCAGCCCAGTTTAACCCAGTCCAGCTCAAGTTACTCAAGCCCAGCCCAGTGCAACACTTTCCAGCAGAGTTTCATCCCGTCCAGCTCAGTTTAATCCAGCCAAAACCACTTTAACACAGGACAGCCCACTTTAACACACTCCAGCCCAATTTAACCTTGTCCAGCCCGGTTTAATCCAGTCCATCTCAGTTAGATCCAGCCCAGCCCACTTCAGTTCACTCTAGCACAGTTTAGCCCTGTCCAGTTCAGTTTAATCCAGTCAAAATCAGTTCAATCCAGCCCAGCCCAGTTTAACCCAGTCCAGCCCAGTTTAACCCAGTCCATCTCAGTTTAAGCCAGTCCAGCCCAGTTTAATCCAGTCCGACTCAATTTAACCCAGTCCAGCCCAGTTTAACCCAGTCCAGCACAGTTTAAACCAGCCCAGCTCAGATTGGTCCAGCCCAGCCCAGTTTAACCCAGTCCAGCCCAGTTCAATCCAGTCAAGCCCTGTTTAACGCAGTCCGGCTCAGTTTAACACACTCCAGCCCACTTTAATCCGGTCCAGCCCTGTTTAACCCAGTCCAGCCCAGTTTAACCCAGTCCTGCTCAGGTTAATCAAGCCCAGCCCAGTGCAGCACATTCCAGCCCAGTTTCATCCCGTCCAGCTCAGTTTAATCCAGCCAAAAACACTTTAACACAGGACAGCCCACTTTAACACACTCCAGCCCAATTTAACCTTGTCCAGCACAGATTAATCCAGTCCGGCTCAGTTAGATCCAGCCCAGCCCAGTTCAGTTCACTCAAGCACAGTTTAATCCTGTCCAGCCCAGTTTAATCCAGTCCAGCTCAGTTCAATCCAGCCCAGCCCAGTTTGATGCAGCCCAGCCCAGTTTAAAAGCAGTCCAGCACAGCTTAATCTAGCCCAGCCCAACCCAGTCCAGCTCAGTTTAATCCAGTCTAGCTCTGTTTCACCCAGTCCAGCTCAATTCAATCCAGCCCAGCCCAGTTCAGTTCACTCTAGCACAGTTTAACCCTGTCCAGCCCACTTTAATCCAGTCCAGCTCAGTTTCATCCAGCACAGCCCAGTTTAACCCAGCCCAGCTCAGTTTAATACAGTCCAGCCAAGTTTAAGCCAGTCCACCTCAGGTTAACCAAGCCCAGCCCAGAGCAACACATTCCAGCCCATTTCATCCCATCCAGCTCAGTTTACTCCAGCCAAAACCACTTTAACACAGGACAGCCCACTTTAACACACTCCAGCCCAATTTAACCCAGTCCAGCCCAGTTTAATCCAGTCCGGCTCAATTTAACCCAGTCCAGCCCAGTTTAATCCCGTCCATTCCAGTTTAACCCAGTCCAGAACAGTTCAATCCAGCCCAGCCCAGTATAACCCAGTCCAGCCATATTCAATGCACTTCAGATCAGTATAATCCAGACCAGCCCAGTTGAACCCAGTACAGCCCAGTTTAACCCAGTCCAGAGCAGTTCCATCCAGCCCAGCCCAGTTTAACCCAGTCCAACCATATTTAATACACTCCAGCTCAGGTCAATCCAGCCCAGCCCACGTTAGTTCACTCCAGCACAGTTTAACCCGGTCCAGCCCCATTTAATCCAGTCCAACTCAATTTAACACAGTCCAGCCCAATATAACCCAGTCCAGCCCGGTTTAATCCAGTCCAGCTCAGTTTCATCCAGCCCAGGTCAGTTCACTGTATCACAGTGTAACCCTATCCAGACCAGTTTAATCCAGTCCAGCTCAGTTCAATCCAGCCCAGCCCAGTTTAACCCAGTCCAGCCCAGTCTGATACAGCCCAGCCTAGTTTAACACAGTCCAGCCATATTTAATCCACTCCAGCTCAGTATAAACCAGTCCCTGTCAGTTTATCCCAGTCCAGCACACTTTAACCCACTCCAGCTCAGTATAATTTAGATCAGCCCCGTTTAACCCAATCTAGCCCAGTTTGATACAGCCCAGCACAGTTTAACACAGTCCAGCCATATTTAATACACTCCAGCTCAGTATAATCCAGTCCAAACTAGTTTAATCCAGCCCAGCCGAATTTAATTCCAGTCTAGCTCAGTTTAGCCCAGCCCAGCCCAGCTTAACCCAGTCCAGAACAGCTCAGTCCAGACCAGTTTAACACAGTCCAGCCATATTTAATACACTCCAGCTCAGTATAATCCAGAACAGCCCAGTTTAACCCAGTCCAGCCCAGTTTAAGCACAGTCCATCTCAGTTTGATCCAGCCCACTTTAACCCAGTCCAGCTCAAGTTACTCAAGCCCAGCCCAGTTTAACCCAGTCTAGCCCAGTTTAACCCAGTCCAACCATACTTAATATACTCCAGCTCAGTTCAATCCAGCCCAGCCCACTTTAGTTCACTCCAGCACAGTTTAACCCAGTCCAGCTCCATTTAATGCAGTCCAACTCCATTTAAAGCACTCCAGCCCAGTTTAATCCAGTCCGGCTCAATTTAACCCAGTCCAGCCCAGTTTAACCCAGTCCAGCCCAGTTTAAACCAGCCCAGCTCAGATTGGTCCAGCCCAGCCCAGTTTAACCCAGTCCAGCCAAGTTTAATCCAGTCTGGCTCAATTTAACCCAGTCCAGCCCAGTTTAACCCAGTCCACCCCAGTTTAAACCAGCCCAGCTCAGATTGGTCCAGCCCAGCCCAGTTTAACACAGTCCAGCCAAGTTTAATCCAGTCCACCTCAGTTCCATCCAGCCCAGCCCAATTTCACCCTGTCCAGCCCAGTTTAACCCATTCCAGCTCAGTTTGATCAAGCCCAGCACAGTTTACCCAGGCCAGCCCAGTTTAACCCAGTCCAGCTCAGTTTAATACAGCCCAGCCCAGCTTAACCCAGTCCAGACCAGAGAAGTTGGGTTCAAATGAACTTCTAGGCATGAAAGTGAGGAGCGACAGCAATGATGTAGGCACCGTTGCAAAGCTGACTGTGTGCTGAAGATTCTGAGCACCAGCTTTCCCTGCTGCCTCTTCGTCTGTGGGAGCAAAGACCAAGCGTTCGTGCTCTACTCACTGTGCTGCTGGGCAGCTGAGAGCAAGCTCCAGAGAGGGTGCATTCAAATGTACTTTTAGGTATGAAACTGAGGAGCGACAGCAATGATGGTGACACTGTTGCAAAGCTGACTGTGCGCTGAAGATGCCCAGCACATGCTTTCCCTCCTGGCTCTTTGGCTCTGGGAGCAGAGGCCAGACGTTCGTGGTCTAATAGCTGTGCTGCTGGGCAGCCAAGAGCAACCAGCTGAGAAGTTGGATTCAAATGAACTTCTAGGCATGAAAGTGAGGAGGGACAGCAGTGATGGAGACACCGTTGCAAAGCTAACTGTGTGCTGAAGATTCTGAGCACCAGCTTTCCCTCCTGGCTCTTCATCTGTGGGAGCAAAGACCAAACGTTCGTGCTATACTCACTGTGCTGCTGGGCAGCCGAGAGCAAGCTCCGGAGAGGGTGCCTTCAAATGGACTTTTAGGTATGAAAGCGAGGAGCGACCGCAATGATGGTGACACCATTGCAAAGCTGACTGTGTGCTGAAGATGCCCAGCACATGCTTTCCCTCCTGGCTCTTCGGCTCTGGGAGCAGAGGCCAGACGTTCGTGAACTAATTGCTGTGCCCCTGGGCAGCCGAGAACAAGCTTTGGAGAGGTTGCACTCAAATGGATTTTAGGTATGAAACCGAGGAGCGACAGCAATGATGGTGACACCGTTGCAAAGCTGACTGTGTGCTGAAGATGCCCAGCACATGCTTTCCCTCCTGGCTCTTCGGCTCTGGGAGCAGAGGCCAGACGTTCGTGCTCTAGTCGCTGTGCTACTGGGCAGCCGAGAACAAGCTTTGGAGACGTTGCATTCAAATGGATTTTTAGGAATGAAACCGAGGAGCGACAGCAATGATGGTGACATGGTTGCAAAGCTGACTGTGTGCTGAAGATGCCCAGCACATGCTTTCCCTCCTGGCTCTTCGGCTCTGGGAGCAGAGGCCAGACGTTCGTGCTCTACTGACTGTGCTGCTGGGCAGCCAAGAGCAAGCTCCGAAGAGGGTGCATACAAATGGACCTTTAGGTATGAAACCGAGGAGCGACAGCAATGATGGTGACACCATTGCAAAGCTGACTGTGTGCTGAAGATGCCCAGCACATGCTTTCCCTCCTGGCTCTTCGACTCTGGGACCAGAGGCCAGACGTTCGTGCACTAATCGCTGTGCCCCTGGGCAGCCGAGAACAAGCTTTGGAGAGGTTGCACTCAAAGGGACTTTTAAGTATGAAAGCGAGGAGCGAGAGCAATGATGGTGACACCGTTGCAAAGCTGACTGTGTGCTGAAGATGCCCAGCACATGCTTTCCCTCCTGGCTCTTCGGCTCTGGGAGCAGAGGCCAGACGTTCGTGCTCTAATCGCTGTGCCCCTGGGCAGCTCAGAGCAAGCTCCGGAGAGGTTTCATTCAAATTGACTTTTAGGTATGAAACCGAAGAGGGACAGCAATGATGGTGACACCGTTGCAAAGCTGACTGTGTGCTGAAGATGCCCAGCACATGCTTTCCCTCCTGGCTCTTCGGCTCTGGGAGCAGAGGCCAGACGTTCGTGCTCTAGTCGCTGTGCCCCGGGGCAGCTGAGAAGCAGCTTTGGAGAGGTTGCATTCAAATGTACTTTTAGCTATGAAACCGAGGAGTGACAGCAATAATGGTGACACCGTTGCAATCCTGACTGTGTGCTGAAGATGCCCAGCACATGCTTTCACTCCTGGCTCTTCGGCTCTGGGAGCAGAGGCCAGACGTTCGTGCACTAATCCCTGTGCCCCTGGGCAGCCGAGAACAAGCTTTGAAGACGTTGCATTCAAATGGATTTTTAGGTATGAAACCGAGGAGCGACAGCAATGATGGTGACACCGTTGCAAAGCTGACTGTGTGCTGAAGATGCCCAGCACATGCTTTCCCTCCTGGCTCTTCGGCTCTGGGAGCAGAGGCCAGACGTTCGTGCTCTAGTCGCTGTGCCCCGGGGCAGCTGAGAAGCAGCTTTGGAGAGGTTGCATTCAAATGTACTTTTAGCTATGAAACCGAGGAGTGACAGCAATAATGGTGACACCGTTGCAATCCTGACTGTGTGCTGAAGATGCCCAGCACATGCTTTCACTCCTGGCTCTTCGGCTCTGGGAGCAGAGGCCAGACATTCGTGCTCTAATCGCTGTGCTACTGGGCACTCAGAGCAAGCTTTGGAGAGGTTGCATTCAAATGGACTTTTATGTATGAAACCGAGGAGCGACATCAATGATGGTGACACCGTTGCAAAGCTAACTGTGTGCCGAAGATGCCCAGCACATGCTTTCCCTCCTGGCTCTTCGGCTCTGGGAGCAGAGGCCAGACGTTCGTGCAGTAATCGCTCTGCCCCTGGGCAGCTGAGAAGCAGCTTTGGAGACGTTGCATTCAAATGTACTTTTAGGTATGAAACCGAAGAGTAACAGCAATAATGTTGACACCGTTGCAATCCTGAGTGTGTGCTGAAGATGCGCAGCACATGCTTTCCCTCCTGGCTCTTCGGCTCTGGGAGCAGAGGCCAGACGTTCATGCTCTACTGACTGTGCTGCTGGGCAGCCAAGAGCAACCACCAGAGAAGTTGGATTCAAATGAACTTCTAGGTATGAAAGTGAGGACCGACAGCAATGATGGAGGCACTGTTGCAAAGCTGACTGTGTGCTGAAGATTCTGAGCACCAGCTTTCCCTCCTGGATCTTCGACTGTGGGAGCAGATGTCAACCGTTCGTGCTCTACACACAGTGCTGCTGGGCAGCCGAGAGCACGCTCTGAAGAGGGTGCATTCAAATGGACCTTGAGGTACGAAAGGAGGAGCGACAGCAATGATGGTGACCCCGTTGCAAAGCTAACTGTGTGCTGAAGATGCCCAGCACATGCTTTCCCTCCTGGCTCTTCGGCTCTGGGAGCAGAGGCCAGACGTTCGTGCTCTAGTCGCTGTGCCCCTGGGCAGCCGAGAATATGCTTTGGAGACGTTGCATTCAAATGGACTTTTAGGTACGAAACCGAGGAGCGACAGCAATGATGGTGACATGGTTGCAAAGCTGACTGTGTGCTGAAGATGCCCAGCACATGCTTTCCCTCCTGGCTCTTCGGCTCTGGGAGTAGAGGCCAGACGTTTGTGCACTAATCCCTGTGCCCCTGGGCAGCCGAGAACAACCTTTGGAGACGTTTCATTCAAATGGATTTTTAGGTATGAAACCGAGGAGCGACAGCAATGATGGAGGCACTGCTTCAAAGCTGACTGTGTGCTTAAGATTCTGAGCACCAACTTTCCCTCCTGGCTCTTCGGCTCTGGGAGCAGACGGCAACCGTTCGTGCTCTACTCACTGTGCTGCTGGGCAGCCGAGAGCACGCTCTGAAGAGGGTGCATTCAAATGGACCTTCAGGTATGAATGGAGGAGCGACAGCAATGATGGTGACACCGTTGCAAAGCTGAGTGTGTGCTGAAGATGCCCAGCACATGCTTTCCCTCCTGGCTCTTCGGCTCTGGGAGCAGAGGCCAGACGTTCGTGCACTAATCACTGTGCACCTGGGCAGCCGAGAACAAGCTTTGGGGACGTTTTATTCAAATGTACTTTTAGGTATGAAACCGAGGAGCAACAGCAATGATGGTGACATGGCTGCAAAGCTGTCTGTGGGCTGAAGATGCCCAGCACATGCTTTCCCACCTGGCTTTTTGGCGCTGGGAGCAGAGGCCAGACGTTCGTGCTCTACTGACTGTGCTCCTAGGCAGCCAAGAGCTACGAGCAGAGAAGTTGGATTCAAATGTACCTTTAGGTATGAAAGCGAAGAGTGACAGCAATAATGGTGACACCGTTGCAATCGTGACTGTGTGCTGAAGATGCCCAGCACATGCTTTCCCTCCTGGCTCTTCGGCTCTGGGAGCAGAGGCCAGACGTTCGTGCTCTACTGACTGTGCTGCTGGGCAGCCAAGAGCAAGCTCCGAAGAGGGTGCATTCAAATGGACCTTTAGGTATGAAACCGAGGAGTGACAGCATTAATGGCTACACCGTTGCAATCCTGCCAGCGTGCTGAAGATGCCCAGCACATGCTTTCCTCCTGGCTCTTCGGCTCTGGGAGCAGAGGTCAGACGTTCGTGCACTAACCGCTCTGACCCTGGGCAGCTGAGAAGCAGCTTTGGAGAGGTTGCATTCAAATGTACTTTTAGCTATGAAACCGAGGAGTGACAGCAATAATGGTGACACCGTTGCAATCCTGACTGTGTGCTGAAGATGCCCAGCACATGCTTTCACTCCTGGCTCTTCGGCTCTGGGAGCAGAGGCCAGACGTTCGTGCACTAATCCCTGTGCCCCTGGGCAGCCGAGAACAAGCTTTGAAGACGTTGCATTCAAATGGATTTTTAGGTATGAAACCGAGGAGCGACAGCAATGATGGTGACACCGTTGCAAAGCTGACTGTGTGCTGAAGATGCCCAGCACATGCTTTCCCTCCTGGCTCTTCGGCTCTGGGAGCAGAGGCCAGACGTTCGTGCTCTAGTCGCTGTGCCCCGGGGCAGCTGAGAAGCAGCTTTGGAGAGGTTGCATTCAAATGTACTTTTAGCTATGAAACCGAGGAGTGACAGCAATAATGGTGACACCGTTGCAATCCTGACTGTGTGCTGAAGATGCCCAGCACATGCTTTCACTCCTGGCTCTTCGGCTCTGGGAGCAGAGGCCAGACATTCGTGCTCTAATCGCTGTGCTACTGGGCACTCAGAGCAAGCTTTGGAGAGGTTGCATTCAAATGGACTTTTATGTATGAAACCGAGGAGCGACATCAATGATGGTGACACCGTTGCAAAGCTAACTGTGTGCCGAAGATGCCCAGCACATGCTTTCCCTCCTGGCTCTTCGGCTCTGGGAGCAGAGGCCAGACGTTCGTGCAGTAATCGCTCTGCCCCTGGGCAGCTGAGAAGCAGCTTTGGAGACGTTGCATTCAAATGTACTTTTAGGTATGAAACCGAAGAGTAACAGCAATAATGTTGACACCGTTGCAATCCTGAGTGTGTGCTGAAGATGCGCAGCACATGCTTTCCCTCCTGGCTCTTCGGCTCTGGGAGCAGAGGCCAGACGTTCATGCTCTACTGACTGTGCTGCTGGGCAGCCAAGAGCAACCACCAGAGAAGTTGGATTCAAATGAACTTCTAGGTATGAAAGTGAGGACCGACAGCAATGATGGAGGCACTGTTGCAAAGCTGACTGTGTGCTGAAGATTCTGAGCACCAGCTTTCCCTCCTGGATCTTCGACTGTGGGAGCAGATGTCAACCGTTCGTGCTCTACACACAGTGCTGCTGGGCAGCCGAGAGCACGCTCTGAAGAGGGTGCATTCAAATGGACCTTGAGGTACGAAAGGAGGAGCGACAGCAATGATGGTGACCCCGTTGCAAAGCTAACTGTGTGCTGAAGATGCCCAGCACATGCTTTCCCTCCTGGCTCTTCGGCTCTGGGAGCAGAGGCCAGACGTTCGTGCTCTAGTCGCTGTGCCCCTGGGCAGCCGAGAATATGCTTTGGAGACGTTGCATTCAAATGGACTTTTAGGTACGAAACCGAGGAGCGACAGCAATGATGGTGACATGGTTGCAAAGCTGACTGTGTGCTGAAGATGCCCAGCACATGCTTTCCCTCCTGGCTCTTCGGCTCTGGGAGTAGAGGCCAGACGTTTGTGCACTAATCCCTGTGCCCCTGGGCAGCCGAGAACAACCTTTGGAGACGTTTCATTCAAATGGATTTTTAGGTATGAAACCGAGGAGCGACAGCAATGATGGAGGCACTGCTTCAAAGCTGACTGTGTGCTTAAGATTCTGAGCACCAACTTTCCCTCCTGGCTCTTCGGCTCTGGGAGCAGACGGCAACCGTTCGTGCTCTACTCACTGTGCTGCTGGGCAGCCGAGAGCACGCTCTGAAGAGGGTGCATTCAAATGGACCTTCAGGTATGAATGGAGGAGCGACAGCAATGATGGTGACACCGTTGCAAAGCTGAGTGTGTGCTGAAGATGCCCAGCACATGCTTTCCCTCCTGGCTCTTCGGCTCTGGGAGCAGAGGCCAGACGTTCGTGCACTAATCACTGTGCACCTGGGCAGCCGAGAACAAGCTTTGGGGACGTTTTATTCAAATGTACTTTTAGGTATGAAACCGAGGAGCAACAGCAATGATGGTGACATGGCTGCAAAGCTGTCTGTGGGCTGAAGATGCCCAGCACATGCTTTCCCACCTGGCTTTTTGGCGCTGGGAGCAGAGGCCAGACGTTCGTGCTCTACTGACTGTGCTCCTAGGCAGCCAAGAGCTACGAGCAGAGAAGTTGGATTCAAATGTACCTTTAGGTATGAAAGCGAAGAGTGACAGCAATAATGGTGACACCGTTGCAATCGTGACTGTGTGCTGAAGATGCCCAGCACATGCTTTCCCTCCTGGCTCTTCGGCTCTGGGAGCAGAGGCCAGACGTTCGTGCTCTACTGACTGTGCTGCTGGGCAGCCAAGAGCAAGCTCCGAAGAGGGTGCATTCAAATGGACCTTTAGGTATGAAACCGAGGAGTGACAGCATTAATGGCTACACCGTTGCAATCCTGCCAGCGTGCTGAAGATGCCCAGCACATGCTTTCCTCCTGGCTCTTCGGCTCTGGGAGCAGAGGTCAGACGTTCGTGCACTAACCGCTCTGACCCTGGGCAGCTGAGAAGCAGCTTTGGAGAGGTTGCATTCAAATGTACTTTTAGGTATGAAACCGAGGAGTGACAGCATTAATGGTTACACCGTTGCAATCCTGACAGTGTGCTGAAGATGCCCAGCACATGCTTTCCCTCCTGGCTCTTCGACTGTGGGAGCAGACGGCAACCGTTCGTGCTCTACTCACTGTGCTGCTGGGCAGCTGAGAGCAAGCGCCGAAGAGGGTGCATTCAAATGGACCTTTAGGTATGAAACCGAGGAGCGACAGCAATGATGGTGACACCATTGCAAAGCTGACTGTGTGCTGAAGATGCCCAGCACATGCTTTCCCTCCTGGCTCTTCGGCTCTGGGAGCAGAGGCCAGACGTTCGTGCACTAATCGCTGTGCCCCAGGGCAGCCGAGAAAAAGCTTTGGAGACGTTGCATTCAAATGGATTTTTAGGTATGAAACCGAGGAGCGACAGCAATGACGGTGACATGGTTGCAAAGCTGACTGTGTGCTGAAGATGCCCAGCACATGCTTTCACTCCTGGCTCTTCGGCTCTGGGAGCAGAGGCCAGACGTTCGTGCACTAATCGCCCTGCCACTGGGCAGCCGAGAACAAGCTTTGGAGATGCTGCATTCAAATGGATTTTTAGGTATGAAACCGAGGAGCGACAGCAATGATGGTGACATGGTTGCAAAGCTGACTGTGTGCTGAAGATGCCCAGCACATGCTTTCACTCCTGGCTCTTCGGGTCTGATAGCAGAGGCCAGACGTTCGTGCACTAATCGCTGTGCCACTGGGCAGCTGAGAAGCAGCTTTGGAGACGTTGCATTCAAATGTACTTAGGTATGAAAGCGAAGAGTGACAGCAATAATGGTGACACCGTTGCAATCCTGACTGTGTGCTGAAGATGCCCAGCACATGCTTTCCCTCCTGGATCTTCGGCTCTGGGAGCAGAGAGCAGACGTTCGTGCTCTACTGACTGTGCTACTGGGCAGCCAAGAGCAAGCTCCGAAGAGGGTGCATTCAAATGGACCTTTAGGTATGAAAGCGAGGAGCGACAGCAATGATGGTGACACCGTTGCAATCCTGCCAGTGTGCTGAAGATGCCCAGCACATGCTTTCCCTCCTGGCTCTTCGGCTCTGGGAGCAGAGGTCAGACGTTCGTGCACTAATCGCTCTGCCCCTGGGGAGCTGAGAAGCAGCTTTGGAGAGGTTGCATTCAAATGTACTTTTAGGTATGAAACCGAGGAGTGACAGCATTAATGGTTACACCGTTGCAATCCTGACAGATTGCTGAAGATGCCCAGCACATGCTTTCCCTCCTGGCTCTTCGACTGTGGGAGCAGACGGCAACCGTTCGTGCTCTACTCACTGTGCTGCTGGGCAGCCGAGAGAGAGCGCCGAAGAGGGTGCATTCAAATGGACCTTTAGGTATGAAACCGAGGAGCGACAGCAATGATGGTGACACCGTTGCAAAGCTGACTGTGTGCTGAAGATGCCCAGCATATGATTTCCCTTTCTGGCTCTTCGGCTCTGGGAGCAGAGGCCAGACGTTCCTGCACTAATCGCTGTGCCCCTGGGCAGCCGAGAACAAGCTTTGCAGAGGTTGCATTCAAATGGACTTTTAGATATGAAACCGAGGAGCGACAGCAATGATGGTGACACCGTTGCAAAGCTGACTGTGTGCTGAAGATGCCCAGCACATGCTTTCCCTCCTGCCTCTTCGGCTGTGAGAGCAGAGGCCAGACGTTCGTGCACTAATCGCTCTGCCCCTGGGCAGCCGAAAACAAGCTTTGCAGAGGTTGCATTCAAATGGACTTTTAGGAATGAAACCGAGGAGCGACAGCAATGATGGTGACACCGTTGCAAAGCTGACTGTGTGCTGAAGATGCCCAGCACATGCTTTCCCTCCTGGCTCTTTGGCTCTGGGAGCAGAGGCCAGACGTTCGTGCACTAATCGCTGTGCCCCTGGGCAGCCGAGAGAATGCTTTGGAGAGGTTACATTCAAATGGAATTTTAGTTATGAAACCGAGGAGCGACAGCAATGATGGTGACACCGTTGCAAAGCTGAGTGTCTGCTGATTATTCTGAGCATCAGCTTTCCCTCCTGGCTCTTCGGCTCTGGGAGCAGAGACCAAACGTTCGTGCCATGCTCACTGTGCTGCTGGGCAGCCGAGAGCAAGCTCCGGAGAGGGTGCATTCAAATGCACTTTTAGTTAGGAAATTGAGGAGCGACAGCAATGATGGTGACACCGTTGCAAAGCTGACTGTGCGCTGAAGATGCCCAGAACATGCTTTCCCTCCTGGCTCTCCGGCTGTGAGAGCAGAGGCCAGACGTTCGTGCACTAATCGCCCTGCCCCTGGGCAGCCGAGAACAAGCTTTGCAGAGGTTGCATTCAAATGGACTTTTAGATATGAAACCGAGGAGCGACAGCAATGATGGTGACACCATTGCAAAGCTGACTGTGTGCTGAAGATGCCCAGCATATGATTTCCCTTTCTGGCTCTTCGGCTGTGAGAGCAGAGGCCAGACGTTCCTGCACTAATCGCCGTGCCCCTGGGCAGCCGAGAACAAGCTTTGGATAGGTTGCACTCAAATGGACTTTTAAGTATGAAACCGAGGAACGACAGCAATGACGGTGACACCATTGCAAAGCTGACTGTGTGCTGAAGATGCCCAGCGCATGCTTTCACTCCGGGCACTTCGGCTCTGGGAGCAGAGGCCAGACGTTCGTGCACTAATCGCCCTGCCCCTGGGCAGCCGAGAAAAAGCTTTGGAGACGTTGCATTCAAATGGATTTTTAGGTATGAAACCGAGGAGCGACAGCAATGATGGTGACATGGTTGCAAAGCTGACTGTGTGCTGAAGATGCCCAACACATGATTTCCCTCCTGGCTCTTCGGCTCTGTGAGCAGAGGCCAGACGTTCGTGCACTAATCGCTGTGCCCCTGGGCAGCCGAGAACAAGCTTTGGAGAGGTTGCACTCAAATGGACTTTTAAGGATGAAACCGAGGAGCGACAGCAATGATGGTGACATGGTTGCAAAGCTGACTGTGTGCTGAAGATGCCCAGCACATGCTTTCTCTCCTGCCTCTTCGGCTCTGGGAGCAGAGGCCAGACGTTCGTGCTCTAGTCGCTGTGCCCCTGGGCAGCCGAGAACAAGCTTTGGAGACGTTGCATTCAAATGGATTTTTAGGAATGAAACCGAGGAGCGACAGCAATGATGGTGAAATGGTTGCAAAGCTGACTGTGTGCTGAAGATGCCCAGCACATGCTTTCCCTCCTGCCTCTTCGGCTGTGAGAGCAGAGGCCAGACGTTCGTGCACTAATCGCTCTGCCCCTGGGCAGCCGAAAACAGGCTTTGCAGAGGTTGCATTCAAATGGACTTTTAGGAATGAAACCGAGGAGCGACAGCAATGATGGTGACACCGTTGCAAAGCTGACTGTGCGCTGAAGATGCCCAGAACATGCTTTCCCTCCTGGCTCTTCGGCTCTGGGAGCAGAGGCCAGACGTTCGTGCACTAATCGCCCTGCCCCTGGGCAGCCGAGAACAAGCTTTGCAGAGGTTGCATTCAAATGGACTTTTAGATATGAAACCGAGAAGCGATAGCAATGATGGTGACACTGTTGCAAAGCTGACTGTGTGCTGAAGATGCCCAGCACATGCTTTCCCTCCTGCCTCTTCGGCTGTGAGAGCAGAGGCCAGACGTTCGTGCACTAATCGCTCTGCCCCTGGGCAGCCGAAAACAAGCTTTGCAGAGGTTGCATTCAAATGGACTTTTAGGTATGAAACCGAGGAGCGACAGCAATGATGGTGACACCGTTGCAAAGCTGACTGTGTGCTGAAGATGCCCAGCACATGCTTTCCCTCCTGGCTCTTTGGCTCTGGGAGCAGAGGCCAGACGTTCGTGCACTAATCGCTGTGCCCCTGGGCAGCCGAGAGAAAGCTTTGGAGAGGTTACATTCAAATGGAATTTTAGTTATGAAACCGAGGAGCGACAGCAATGATGGTGACACCGTTGCAAAGCTGAGTGTGTGCTGATTATTCTGAGCATCAGCTTTCCCTCCTGGCTCTTCGGCTCTGGGAGCAGAGACCAAACGTTCGTGCCATGCTCACTGTGCTGCTGGGCAGCCGAGAGCAAGCTCCGGAGAGGGTGCATTCAAATGCACTTTTAGTTAGGAAATTGAGGAGCGACAGCAATGATGGTGACACCGTTGCAAAGCTGACTGTGCGCTGAAGATGCCCAGTACATGCTTTCCCTCCTGGCTCTCCGGCTGTGAGAGCAGAGGCCAGACGTTCGTGCACTAATCGCCCTGCCCCTGGGCAGCCGAGAACAAGCTTTGCAGAGGTTTCATTCAAATGGACTTTTAGATATGAAACCGAGGAGCGACAGCAATGATGGTGACACCATTGCAAAGCTGACTGTGTGCTGAAGATGCCCAGCATATGATTTCCCTTTATGGCTCTTCGGCTGTGAGAGCAGAGGCCAGACGTTCCTGCACTAATCGCTGTGCCCCTGGGCAGCCGAGAACAAGCTTTGGATAGGTTGCACTCAAATGGACTTTTAAGTATGAAACCGAGGAACGACAGCAATGACGGTGACACCATTGCAAAGCTGACTGTGTGCTGAAGATGCCCAGCGCATGCTTTCACTCCGGGCACTTCGGCTCTGGGAGCAGAGGCCAGACGTTCGTGCACTAATCGCCCTGCCCCTGGGCAGCCGAGAAAAAGCTTTGGAGACGTTGCATTCAAATGGATTTTTAGGTATGAAACCGAGGAGCGACAGCAATGATGGTGACACCGTTGCAAAGCTGACTGTGTGCTGAAGATGCCCAGCACATGCTTTCCCTCCTGCCTCTTCGGCTGTGAGAGCAGAGGCCAGACGTTCGTGCACTAATCGCTCTGCCCCTGGGCAGCCGAAAACAAGCTTTGCAGAGGTTGCATTCAAATGGACTTTTAGGAATGAAACTGAGGAGCGACAGCAATGATGGTGACACCGTTGCAAAGCTGACTGTGCGCTGAAGATGCCCAGAACATGCTTTCCCTCCTGCCTCTTCGGCTCTGGGAGCAGAGGCCAGATGTTCGTGCACTAATCGCCCTGCCCCTGGGCAGCCGAGAACAAGCTTTGCAGAGGTTGCATTCAAATGGACTTTTAGATATGAAACCGAGGAGCGACAGCAATGATGGTGACACCGTTGCAAAGCTGACTGTGTGCTGAGGATGCCCAGCACATGCTTTCCCTCCTGCCTCTTCGGCTGTGAGAGCAGAGGCCAGACGTTCGTGCACTAATCGCTCTGCCCCTGGGCAGCCGAAAACAAGCTTTGCAGAGGTTGCATTCAAATGGACTTTTAGGAATGAAACCGAGGAGCGACAGCAATGATGGTGACACCGTTGCAAAGCTGACTGTGTGCTGAAGATGCCCAGCACATGCTTTCCCTCCTGGCTCTTTGGCTCTGGGAGCAGAGGCCAGACGTTCGTGCACTAATCGCTGTGCCCCTGGGCAGCCGAGAGAAAGTTTGGAGAGGTTACATTCAAATGGAATTTTAGTTATGAAACCGAGGAGCGACAGCAATGATGGTGACATCGTTGCAAAGCTGAGTGTGTGCTGATTATTCTGAGCATCAGCTTTCCCTCCTGGCTCTTCGGCTCTGGGAGCAGAGACCAAACGTTCGTGCCATGCTCACTGTGCTGCTGGGCAGCCGAGGGCAAGCTCCGGAGAGGGTGCATTCAAATGCACTTTTAGTTAGGAAATTGAGGAGCGACAGCAATGATGGTGACACCGTTGCAAAGCTGACTGTGCGCTGAAGATGCCCAGAACATGCTTTTCCTCCTGGCTCTTCGGCTCTGGGAGCAGAGGACAGACGTTCGTGCACTAATCGCCCTGCCCCTGGGCAGCCGAGAAGAAGCTTTGCAGAGGTTGCATTCAAATGGACTTTTAGATATGAAACCGAGGAGCGACAGCAATGATGGTGACACCATTGCAAAGCTGACTGTGTGCTGAAGATGCCCAGCATATGATTTCCCTTTCTGGCTCTTCGGCTGTGAGAGCAGAGGCCAGACGTTCCTGCACTAATCGCTGTGCCCCTGGGCAGCCGAGAACAAGCTTTGGATAGGTTGCACTCAAATGGACTTTTAAGTATGAAACCGAGGAACGACAGCAATGACGGTGACACCATTGCAAAGCTGACTGTGTGCTGAAGATGCCCAGCACATGCTTTCACTCCGGGCACTTCGGCTCTGGGAGCAGAGGCCAGACGTTCGTGCACTAATCGCCCTGCCCCTGGGCAGCCGAGAAAAAGCTTTGGAGACGTTGCATTCAAATGGATTTTTAGGTATGAAACCGAGGAGCGACAGCAATGATGGTGACACCGTTGCAAAGCTGACTGTGTGCTGAAGATGCCCAGCACATGCTTTCCCTCCTGCCTCTTCGGCTGTGAGAGCAGAGGCCAGACGTTCGTGCACTAATCGCTCTGCCCCTGGGCAGCCGAGAACAAGCTTTGCAGAGGTTGCATTCAAATGGACTTTTAGATATGAAACCGAGGAGCGACAGCAATGATGGTGACACCGTTGCAAAGCTGACTGTGTGCTGAAGATGCCCAGCACATGCTTTCCCTCCTGCCTCTTCGGCTGTGAGAGCAGAGGCCAGACGTTCGTGCACTAATCGCTCTGCCCCTGGGCAGCCGAAAACAAGCTTTGCAGAGGTTGCATTCAAATGGACTTTTAGGAATGAAACCGAGGAGCGACAGCAATGATGGTGACACCGTTGCAAAGCTGACTGTGTGCTGAAGATGCCCAGCACATGCTTTCCCTCCTGGCTCTTTGGCTCTGGGAGCAGAGGCCAGACGTTCGTGCAATAATCGCTGTGCCCCTGGGCAGCCGAGAGAATGCTTTGGAGAGGTTACATTCAAACGGAATTTTAGTTATGAAACCGAGGAGCGACAGCAATGATGGTGACACCGTTGCAAAGCTGAGTGTGTGCTGATTATTCTGAGCATCAGCTTTCCCTCCTGGCTCTTCGGCTCTGGGAGCAGAGACCAAACGTTCGTGCCATGCTCACTGTGCTGCTGGGCAGCCGAGAGCAAGCTCCGGAGAGGGTGCATTCAAATGCACTTTTAGTTAGGAAATTGAGGAGCGACAGCAATGATGGTGACACCGTTGCAAAGCTGACTGTGCGCTGAAGATGCCCAGAACATGCTTTTCCTCCTGGCTCTTCGGCTCTGGGAGCAGAGGCCAGACGTTCGTGCACTAATCGCCCTGCCCCTGGGCAGCCGAGAACAAGCTTTGCAGAGGTTGCATTCAAATGGACTTTTAGATATGAAACCGAGGAGCGAAAGCAATGATGGTGACACCGTTGCAAAGCTGACTGTGTGCCGAGGATGCCCAGCACATGCTTTCCCTCCTGCCTCTTCGGCTGTGAGAGCAGAGGCCAGACGTTCGTGCACTAATCGCTCTGCCCCTGGGCAGCCGAAAACAAGCTTTGCAGAGGTTGCATTCAAATGGACTTTTAGGAATGAAACCGAGGAGCGACAGCAATGATGGTGACACCGTTGCAAAGCTGACTGTGTGCTGAAGATGCCCAGCACATGCTTTCCCTCCTGGCTCTTTGGCTCTGGGAGCAGAGCCCAGACGTTCGTGCACTAATCGCCCTGCCCCTGGGCAGCCGAGAACAAGCTTTGCAGAGGTTGCATTCAAATGGACTTTTAGATATGAAACTGAGGAGCCACAGCAATGATGGTGACACCGTTGCAAAGCTGACTGTGTGCTGAAGATGCCCAGAACATGCTTTCCCTCCTGCCTCTTCGGCTGTGAGAGCAGAGGCCAGACGTTCGTGCACTAATCGCTCTGCCCCTGGGCAGCCGAAAACAAGCTTTGCAGAGGTTGCATTCAAATGGACTTTTAGATATGAAACCTAGGAGCGACAGCAATGATGGTGACACCGTTGCAAAGCTGACTGTGTTCTGAAGATGCCCAGCACATGCTTTCCCTCCTGGCTCTTTGGCTCTGGGAGCAGAGGCCAGACGTTCGTGCACTAATCGCTGTGCCCCTGGGCAGCCGAGAGAAAGCTTTGGAGAGGTTACATTCAAATGGAATTTTAGTTATGAAACCGAGGAGCGACAGCAATGGTGGTGACACCGTTGCAAAGCTGAGTGTGTGCTGATTATTCTGAGCATCAGCTTTCCCTCCTGGCTCTTCGGCTCTGGGAGCAAAGACCAAACGTTCGTGCCATGCTCACTGTGCTGCTGGGCAGCCGAGAGGAAGCTCCGGAGAGGGTGCATTCAAATGCACTTTTAGTTAGGAAATTGAGGAGCGACAGCAATGATGGTGACACCGTTGCAAAGCTGACTGTGCGCTGAAGATGCCCAGAACATGCTTTCCCTCCTGGCTCTCCGGCTGTGAGAGCAGAGGCCAGACGTTCGTGCACTAATCGCCCTGCCCCTGGGCAGCCGAGAACAAGCTTTGCAGAGGTTGCATTCAAATGGACTTTTAGATATGAAACCGAGGAGCGACAGCAATGATGGTGACACCGTTGCAAAGCTGACTGTGTGCTGAGGATGCCCAGCACATGCTTTCCCTCCTGCCTCTTCGGCTGTGAGAGCAGAGGCCAGACGTTCGTGCACTAATCGCTCTGCCCCTGGGCAGCCGAAAACAAGCTTTGCAGAGGTTGCATTCAAATGGACTTTTAGGAATGAAACCGAGGAGCGACAGCAATGATGGTGACACCGTTGCAAAGCTGACTGTGTGCTGAAGATGCCCAGCACATGCTTTCCCTCCTGGCTCTTTGGCTCTGGGAGCAGAGGCCAGACGTTCGTGCACTAATCGCTGTGCCCCTGGGCAGCCGAGAGAAAGTTTGGAGAGGTTACATTCAAATGGAATTTTAGTTATGAAACCGAGGAGCGACAGCAATGATGGTGACATCGTTGCAAAGCTGAGTGTGTGCTGATTATTCTGAGCATCAGCTTTCCCTCCTGGCTCTCCGGCTCTGGGAGCAGAGACCAAACGTTCGTGCCATGCTCACTGTGCTGCTGGGCAGCCGAGGGCAAGCTCCGGAGAGGGTGCGTTCAAATGCACTTTTAGTTAGGAAATTGAGGAGCGACAGCAATGATGGTGACACCGTTGCAAAGCTGACTGTGCGCTGAAGATGCCCAGAACATGCTTTTCCTCCTGGCTCTTCGGCTCTGGGAGCAGAGGCCAGACGTTCGTGCACTAATCGCCCTGCCCCTGGGCAGCCGAGAAGAAGCTTTGCAGAGGTTGCATTCAAATGGACTTTTAGATATGAAACCGAGGAGCGACAGCAATGATGGTGACACCGTTGCAAAGCTGACTGTGTGCTGAAGATGCCCAGCACATGCTTTCCCTCCTGCCTCTTCAGCTGTGAGAGCAGAGGCCAGACGTTCGTGCACTAATCGCTCTGCCCCTGGGCAGCCGAAAACAAGCTTTGCAGAGGTTGCATTCAAATGGACTTTTAGGAATGAAACCGAGGAGCGACAGCAATGATGGTGACACCGTTGCAAAGCTGACTGTGCGCTGAAGATGCCCAGAACATGCTTTCCCTCCTGGCTCTTCGGCTCTGGGAGCAGAGGCCAGACGTTCGTGCACTAATCGCCCTGCCCCTGGGCAGCCGAGAACAAGCTTTGCAGAGGTTGCATTCAAATGGACTTTTAGATATGAAACCGAGGAGCGACAGCAATGATGGTGACACCGTTGCAAAGCTGACTGTGTGCTGAAGATGCCCAGAACATGCTTTCCCTCCTGCCTCTTCGGCTGTGAGAGCAGAGGCCAGACGTTCGTGCACTAATCGCTCTGCCCCTGGGCAGCCGAAAACAAGCTTGGCAGAGGTTGCATTCAAATGGACTTTTAGGAATGAAACCGAGGAGCGACAGCAATGATGGTGACACCGTTGCAAAGCTGACTGTGTGCTGAAGATGCCCAGCACATGCTTTCCCTCCTGGCTCTTTGGCTCTGGGAGCAGAGGCCAGACGTTCTTGCACTAATCGCTGTGCCCCTGGGCAGCCGAGAGAAAGCTTTGGAGAGGTTACATTCAAACGGAATTTTAGTTATGAAACCGAGGAGCGACAGCAATGATGGTGACACCGTTGCAAAGCTGAGTGTGTGCTGATTATTCTGAGCATCAGCTCTCCCTCCTGGCTCTTCGGCTCTGGGAGCAGAGACCAAACGTTCGTGCCATGCTCACTGTGCTGATGGGCAGCCGAGAGCAAGCTCCGGAGAGGGTGCATTCAAATGCACTTTTAGTTAGGAAATTGAGGAGCGACAGCAATGATGGTGACACCGTTGCAAAGCTGAGTGTGTGCTGATTATTCTGAGCATCAGCTTTCCCTCCTGGCTCTTCGGCTCTGGGAGCAGAGACCAAACGTTGGTGCCATGCTCACAGTGCTGCTGGGCAGCCAAGAGCAAGCTCCGGAGAGGGTGCATTCAAATGCACTTTTAGGAATGAAACCGAGGAGCGACAGCAATGATGGTGACACCGTTGCAAAGCTGACTGTGTGCTGAAGATGCCCAGCACATGCTTTCCCTCCTGCCTCTTCGGCTGTGAGAGCAGAGGCCAGACGTTCGTGCACTAATCGCTCTGCCCCTGGGCAGCCGAAAACAAGCTTTGCAGAGGTTGCATTCAAATGGACTTTTAGGAATGAAACCGAGGAGCGACAGCAATGATGGTGACACCGTTGCAAAGCTGACTGTGCGCTGAAGATGCCCAGAACATGCTTTCCCTCCTGGCTCTTCGGCTCTGGGTGCAGAGGCCAGACGTTCGTGCACTAATCGCCCTGCCCCTGGGCAGCCGAGAACAAGCTTTGCAGAGGTTGCATTCAAATGGACTTTTAGGAATGAAACCGAGGAGCGACAGCAATGATGGTGACACCGTTGCAAAGCTGACTGTGTGCTGAAGATGCCCAGCACATGCTTTCCCTCCTGGCTCTTTGGCTCTGGGAGCAGAGGCCAGACGTTCGTGCACTAATCGCTGTGCCCCTGGGCAGCCGAGAGAATGCTTTGGAGAGGTTACATTCAAATGGAATTTTAGTTATGAAACCAAGGAGCGACAGCAATGATGGTGACACCGTTGCAAAGCTGAGTGTGTGCTGATTATTCTGAGCATCAGCTTTCCCTCCTGGCTCTTCGGCTCTGGGAGCAGAGACCAAACGTTGGTGCCATGCTCACTGTGCTGCTGGGCAGCCGAGAGCAAGCTCCGGAGAGGGTGCATTCAAATGCACTTTTTAGTTAGGAAATTGAGGAGCGACAGCAATGATGGTGACACCGTTGCAAAGCTGACTGTGCGCTGAAGATGCCCAGAACATGCTTTCCCTCCTGGCTCTTCGGCTCTGGGAGCAGAGGCCAGACGTTCGTGCACTAATCGCCCTGCCCCTGGGCAGCCGAGAACAAGCTTTGCAGAGGTTGCATTCAAATGGACTTTTAGATATGAAACCGAGGAGCGAAAGCAATGATGGTGACACCGTTGCAAAGCTGACTGTGTGCTGAAGATGCCCAGCACATGCTTTCCCTCCTACCTCTTCAGCTGTGAGAGCAGAGGCCAGACGTTCGTGCACTAATCGCTCTGCCCCTGGGCAGCCGAAAACAAGCTTTGCAGAGGTTGCATTCAAATGGACTTTTAGGAATGAAACCGAGGAGCGACAGCAATGATGGTGACACCGTTGCAAAGCTGACTGTGTGCTGAAGATGCCCAGCACATGCTTTCCCTCCTGGCTCTTTGGCTCTGGGAGCAGAGGCCAGACGTTCTTGCACTACTCGCTGTGCCTCTGGGCAGCCGAGAGAAAGCTTTGGAGAGGTTACATTCAAACGGAATTTTAGTTATGAAACCGAGGAGCGACAGCAATGATGGTGACACCGTTGCAAAGCTGAGTGTGTGCTGATTATTCTGAGCATCAGCTCTCCCTCCTGGCTCTTCGGCTCTGGGAGCAGAGACCAAACGTTCGTGCCATGCTCACTGTGCTGATGGGCAGCCGAGAGCAAGCTCCGGAGAGGGTGCATTCAAATGCACTTTTAGTTAGGAAATTGAGGAGCGACAGCAATGATGGTGACACCGTTGCAAAGCTGACTGTGCACTGAAGATGCCCAGAACATGCTTTCTCTCCTGCCTCTTCGGCTCTGGGAGCAGAGGCCAGACGTTCGTGCACTAATCGCCCTGCCACTGGGCAGCCGAGAACAAGCTTTGCAGAGGTTGCATTCAAATGGACTTTTAGATATGAAACCGAGGAGCGAAAGCAATGATGGTGACACCGTTGCAAAGCTGACTGTGTGCTGAAGATGCCCAGCACATGCTTTCCCTCCTGGCTCTTCGGCTCTGGGAGCAGAGGCCAGACGTTCGTGCACTAATCGCCCTGCCCCTGGGCAGCCGAGAACAAGCTTTGCAGAGGTTGCATTCAAATGGACTTTTAGATATGAAACCGAGGAGCGACAGCAATGATGGTGACACCGTTGCAAAGCTGACTGTGTGCTGAAGATGCCCAGCACATGCTTTCCCTCCTGGCTCTTTGGCTCTGGGAGCAGAGGCCAGACGTTCGTGCACTAATCGCTGTGCCCCTGGGCAGCCGAGAGAAAGCTTTGGAGAGGTTACATTCAAATGGAATTTTAGTTATGAAACCGAGGAGCGACAGCAATGATGGTGACACCGTTGCAAAGCTGAGTGTGTGCTGATTATTCTGAGCATCAGCTCTCCCTCCTGGCTCTTCGGCTCTGGGAGCAGAGACCAAACGTTCGTGCCATGCTCACTGTGCTGCTGGGCAGCCGAGAGCAAGCTCCGGAGAGGGTGCATTCAAATGCACTTTTAGTTAGGAAATTGAGGAGCGACAGCAATGATGGTGACACCGTTGCAAAGCTGACTGTGCACTGAAGATGCCCAGAACATGCTTTCTCTCCTGGCTCTTCGGCTCTGGGAGCAGAGGCCAGACGTTCGTGCACTAATCGCCCTGCCACTGGGCAGCCGAGAACAAGCTTTGCAGAGGTTGCATTCAAATGGACTTTTAGATATGAAACCGAGGAGCGAAAGCAATGATGGTGACACCGTTGCAAAGCTGACTGTGTGCTGAAGATGCCCAGCACATGCTTTCCCTCCTGCCTCTTCGGCTGTGAGAGCAGAGGCCAGACGTTCGTGCACTAATCGCTCTGCCCCTGGGCAGCCGAAAACAAGCTTTGCAGAGGTTGCATTCAAATGGACTTTTAGGAATGAAACCGAGGAGCGACAGCAATGATGGTGACACCGTTGCAAAGCTGACTGTGCGCTGAAGATGCCCAGAACATGCTTTCCCTCCTGGCTCTTCGGCTCTGGGTGCAGAGGCCAGACGTTCGTGCACTAATCGCCCTGCCCCTGGGCAGCCGAGAACAAGCTTTGCAGAGGTTGCATTCAAACGGACTTTTAGGAATGAAACCGAGGAGCGACAGCAATGATGGTGACACCGTTGCAAAGCTGACTGTGTGCTGAAGATGCCCAGCACATGCTTTCCCTCCTGGCTCTTTGGCTCTGGGAGCAGAGGCCAGACGTTCGTGCACTAATCGCTCTGCCCCTGGGCAGCCGAAAACAAGCTTTGCAGAGGTTGCATTCAAATGGACTTTTAGGAATGAAACCGAGGAGCGACAGCAATGATGGTGACACCGTTGCAAAGCTGACTGTGTGCTGAAGATGCCCAGCACATGCTTTCCCTCCTGGCTCTTTGGCTCTGGGAGCAGAGGCCAGACGTTCGTGCACTAATCGCTGTGCCCCTGGGCAGCCGAGAGAATGCTTTGGAGAGGTTACATTCAAATGGAATTTTAGTTATGAAACCAAGGAGCGACAGCAATGATGGTGACACCGTTGCAAAGCTGAGTGTGTGCTGATTATTCTGAGCATCAGCTTTCCCTCCTGGCTCTTCGGCTCTGGGAGCAGAGACCAAACGTTGGTGCCATGCTCACTGTGCTGCTGGGCAGCCGAGAGCAAGCTCCGGAGAGGGTGCATTCAAATGCACTTTTTAGTTAGGAAATTGAGGAGCGACAGCAATGATGGTGACACCGTTGCAAAGCTGACTGTGCGCTGAAGATGCCCAGAACATGCTTTCCCTCCTGGCTCTTCGGCTCTGGGAGCAGAGGCCAGACGTTCGTGCACTAATCGCCCTGCCCCTGGGCAGCCGAGAACAAGCTTTGCAGAGGTTGCATTCAAATGGACTTTTAGATATGAAACCGAGGAGCGAAAGCAATGATGGTGACACCGTTGCAAAGCTGACTGTGTGCTGAAGATGCCCAGCACATGCTTTCCCTCCTACCTCTTCAGCTGTGAGAGCAGAGGCCAGACGTTCGTGCACTAATCGCTCTGCCCCTGGGCAGCCGAAAACAAGCTTTGCAGAGGTTGCATTCAAATGGACTTTTAGGAATGAAACCGAGGAGCGACAGCAATGATGGTGACACCGTTGCAAAGCTGACTGTGTGCTGAAGATGCCCAGCACATGCTTTCCCTCCTGGCTCTTTGGCTCTGGGAGCAGAGGCCAGACGTTCGTGCACTAATCGCCCTGCCCCTGGGCAGCCGAGAACAAGCTTTGCAGAGGTTGCATTCAAATGGACTTTTAGATATGAAACCGAGGAGCGACAGCATTGATGGTGACACCGTTGCAAAGCGGACTGTGTGCTGAAGATGCCCAGCACATGCTTTCCCTCCTGCCTCTTCGGCTGTGAGAGCAGAGGCCAGACGTTCGTGCACTAATCGCTCTGCCCCTGGGCAGCCGAAAACAAGCTTTGCAGAGGTTGCATTCAAATAGACTTTTAGGAATGACACCGAGGAGCGACAGCAATGATGGTGACACCGTTGCAAAGCTGACTGTGTGCTGAAGATGCCCAGCACAAGCTTTCCCTCCTGGCTCTTTGGCTCTGGGAGCAGAGGCCAGACGTTCGTGCACTAATCGCTGTGCCCCTGGGCAGCCGAGAGAAAGCTTTTGAGAGGTTACATTCAAATGGAATTTTAGTTATGAAACCGAGGAGCGACAGCAATGATGGTGACACCGTTGCAAAGCTGACTGTGTGCTGAAGATGCCCAGCACATGCTTTCCCTCCTGGCTCTTCGGCTCTGGGAGCAGAGGCCAGACGTTCGTGCACTAATCGCCCTGCCCCTGGGCAGCCGAGAACAAGCTTTGCAGAGGTTGCATTCAAATGGACTTTTAGGAATGAAACCGAGGAGCGACAGCAATGATGGTGACACCGTTGCAAAGCTGACTGTGTGCTGAAGATGCCCAGCACATGCTTTCCCTCCGGGCTCTTTGGCTCTGGGAGCAGAGGCCAGACGTTCGTGCACTAATCGCTGTGCCCCTGGGCAGCCGAGAGAAAGCTTTGGATAGGTTACATTCAAATGAAATTTTAGTTATGAAATCGAGGAGCGACAGCAATGATGGTGACACCGTTGCAAAGCTGAGTGTGTGCTGATTATTCTGAGCATCAGCTTTCCCTCCTGGCTCTTCGGCTCTGGGAGCAGAGACCAAACGTTCGTGCCATGCTCACTGTGCTGCTGGGCAGCCGAGAGCAAGCTCCGGAGAGGGTGCATTCAAATGCACTTTTAGTTATGAAACCGAGGAGCGACAGCAATGATGGTGACACCGTTGCAAAGCTGACTGTGTGCTGAAGATGCCCAGCACATGCTTTCCCTCCTGGCTCTTTGGCTCTGGCAGCAGAGGCCAGACGTTCGTGCACTAATCGCTGTGCCCCTGGGCAGCCGAGAGAAAGCTTTGGAGAGGTTACATTCAAATGGAATTTTAGTTATGAAACCGAGGAGCGACAGCAATGATGGTGACACCGTTGCAAAGCTGACTGTGTGCTGAAGATGCCCAGCACATGCTTTCCCTCCTGCCTCTTCGGCTGTGAGAGCAGAGGCCAGACGTTCGTGCACTAATCGCTCTGCCCCTGGGCAGCCGAAAACAAGCTTTGCAGAGGTTGCATTCAAATGGACTTTTAGGAATGAAACCGAGGAGCGACAGCAATGATGGTGACACCGTTGCAAAGCTGACTGTGCGCTGAAGATGCCCAGAACATGCTTTCCCTCCTGGCTCTTCGGCTCTGGGTGCAGAGGCCAGACGTTCGTGCACTAATCGCCCTGCCCCTGGGCAGCCGAGAACAAGCTTTGCAGAGGTTGCATTCAAATGGACTTTTAGGAATGAAACCGAGGAGCGACAGCAATGATGGTGACACCGTTGCAAAGCTGACTGTGTGCTGAAGATGCCCAGCACATGCTTTCCCTCCTGGCTCTTTGGCTCTGGGAGCAGAGGCCAGACGTTCGTGCACTAATCGCTGTGCCCCTGGGCAGCCGAGAGAATGCTTTGGAGAGGTTACATTCAAATGGAATTTTAGTTATGAAACCAAGGAGCGACAGCAATGATGGTGACACCGTTGCAAAGCTGAGTGTGTGCTGATTATTCTGAGCATCAGCTTTCCCTCCTGGCTCTTCGGCTCTGGGAGCAGAGACCAAACGTTGGTGCCATGCTCACTGTGCTGCTGGGCAGCCGAGAGCAAGCTCCGGAGAGGGTGCATTCAAATGCACTTTTTAGTTAGGAAATTGAGGAGCGACAGCAATGATGGTGACACCGTTGCAAAGCTGACTGTGCGCTGAAGATGCCCAGAACATGCTTTCCCTCCTGGCTCTTCGGCTCTGGGAGCAGAGGCCAGACGTTCGTGCACTAATCGCCCTGCCCCTGGGCAGCCGAGAACAAGCTTTGCAGAGGTTGCATTCAAATGGACTTTTAGATATGAAACCGAGGAGCGAAAGCAATGATGGTGACACCGTTGCAAAGCTGACTGTGTGCTGAAGATGCCCAGCACATGCTTTCCCTCCTACCTCTTCAGCTGTGAGAGCAGAGGCCAGACGTTCGTGCACTAATCGCTCTGCCCCTGGGCAGCCGAAAACAAGCTTTGCAGAGGTTGCATTCAAATGGACTTTTAGGAATGAAACCGAGGAGCGACAGCAATGATGGTGACACCGTTGCAAAGCTGACTGTGTGCTGAAGATGCCCAGCACATGCTTTCCCTCCTGGCTCTTTGGCTCTGGGAGCAGAGGCCAGACGTTCGTTCACTAATCGCCCTGCCCCTGGGCAGCCGAGAACAAGCTTTGCAGAGGTTGCATTCAAATGGACTTTTAGATATGAAACCGAGGAGCGACAGCATTGATGGTGACACCGTTGCAAAGCGGACTGTGTGCTGAAGATGCCCAGCACATGCTTTCCCTCCTGCCTCTTCGGCTGTGAGAGCAGAGGCCAGATGTTCGTGCACTAATCGCTCTGCCCCTGGGCAGCCGAAAACAAGCTTTGCAGAGGTTGCATTCAAATAGACTTTTAGGAATGACACCGAGGAGCGACAGCAATGATGGTGACACCGTTGCAAAGCTGACTGTGTGCTGAAGATGCCCAGCACAAGCTTTCCCTCCTGGCTCTTTGGCTCTGGGAGCAGAGGCCAGACGTTCGTGCACTAATCGCTGTGCCCCTGGGCAGCCGAGAGAAAGCTTTTGAGAGGTTACATTCAAATGGAATTTTAGTTATGAAACCGAGGAGCGACAGCAATGATGGTGACACCGTTGCAAAGCTGACTGTGTGCTGAAGATGCCCAGCACATGCTTTCCCTCCTGGCTCTTCGGCTCTGGGAGCAGAGGCCAGACGTTCGTGCACTAATCGCCCTGCCCCTGGGCAGCCGAGAACAAGCTTTGCAGAGGTTGCATTCAAATGGACTTTTAGGAATGAAACCGAGGAGCGACAGCAATGATGGTGACACCGTTGCAAAGCTGACTGTGTGCTGAAGATGCCCAGCACATGCTTTCCCTCCGGGCTCTTTGGCTCTGGGAGCAGAGGCCAGACGTTCGTGCACTAATCGCTGTGCCCCTGGGCAGCCGAGAGAAAGCTTTGGATAGGTTACATTCAAATGAAATTTTAGTTATGAAATCGAGGAGCGACAGCAATGATGGTGACACCGTTGCAAAGCTGAGTGTGTGCTGATTATTCTGAGCATCAGCTTTCCCTCCTGGCTCTTCGGCTCTGGGAGCAGAGACCAAACGTTCGTGCCATGCTCACTGTGCTGCTGGGCAGCCGAGAGCAAGCTCCGGAGAGGGTGCATTCAAATGCACTTTTAGTTATGAAACCGAGGAGCGACAGCAATGATGGTGACACCGTTGCAAAGCTGACTGTGTGCTGAAGATGCCCAGCACATGCTTTCCCTCCTGGCTCTTTGGCTCTGGCAGCAGAGGCCAGACGTTCGTGCACTAATCGCTGTGCCCCTGGGCAGCCGAGAGAAAGCTTTGGAGAGGTTACATTCAAATGGAATTTTAGTTATGAAACCGAGGAGCGACAGCAATGATGGTGACACCGTTGCAAAGCTGACTGTGTGCTGAAGATGCCCAGCACATGCTTTCCCTCCTGCCTCTTCGGCTGTGAGAGCAGAGGCCAGACGTTCGTGCACTAATCGCTCTGCCCCTGGGCAGCCGAAAACAAGCTTTGCAGAGGTTGCATTCAAATGGACTTTTAGGAATGAAACCGAGGAGCGACAGCAATGATGGTGACACCGTTGCAAAGCTGACTGTGCGCTGAAGATGCCCAGAACATGCTTTCCCTCCTGGCTCTTCGGCTCTGGGTGCAGAGGCCAGACGTTCGTGCACTAATCGCCCTGCCCCTGGGCAGCCGAGAACAAGCTTTGCAGAGGTTGCATTCAAATGGACTTTTAGGAATGAAACCGAGGAGCGACAGCAATGATGGTGACACCGTTGCAAAGCTGACTGTGTGCTGAAGATGCCCAGCACATGCTTTCCCTCCTGGCTCTTTGGCTCTGGGAGCAGAGGCCAGACGTTCGTGCACTAATCGCTGTGCCCCTGGGCAGCCGAGAGAATGCTTTGGAGAGGTTACATTCAAATGGAATTTTAGTTATGAAACCAAGGAGCGACAGCAATGATGGTGACACCGTTGCAAAGCTGAGTGTGTGCTGATTATTCTGAGCATCAGCTTTCCCTCCTGGCTCTTCGGCTCTGGGAGCAGAGACCAAACGTTGGTGCCATGCTCACTGTGCTGCTGGGCAGCCGAGAGCAAGCTCCGGAGAGGGTGCATTCAAATGCACTTTTTAGTTAGGAAATTGAGGAGCGACAGCAATGATGGTGACACCGTTGCAAAGCTGACTGTGCGCTGAAGATGCCCAGAACATGCTTTCCCTCCTGGCTCTTCGGCTCTGGGAGCAGAGGCCAGACGTTCGTGCACTAATCGCCCTGCCCCTGGGCAGCCGAGAACAAGCTTTGCAGAGGTTGCATTCAAATGGACTTTTAGATATGAAACCGAGGAGCGAAAGCAATGATGGTGACACCGTTGCAAAGCTGACTGTGTGCTGAAGATGCCCAGCACATGCTTTCCCTCCTACCTCTTCAGCTGTGAGAGCAGAGGCCAGACGTTCGTGCACTAATCGCTCTGCCCCTGGGCAGCCGAAAACAAGCTTTGCAGAGGTTGCATTCAAATGGACTTTTAGGAATGAAACCGAGGAGCGACAGCAATGATGGTGACACCGTTGCAAAGCTGACTGTGTGCTGAAGATGCCCAGCACATGCTTTCCCTCCTGGCTCTTTGGCTCTGGGAGCAGAGGCCAGACGTTCGTTCACTAATCGCCCTGCCCCTGGGCAGCCGAGAACAAGCTTTGCAGAGGTTGCATTCAAATGGACTTTTAGATATGAAACCGAGGAGCGACAGCATTGATGGTGACACCGTTGCAAAGCGGACTGTGTGCTGAAGATGCCCAGCACATGCTTTCCCTCCTGCCTCTTCGGCTGTGAGAGCAGAGGCCAGACGTTCGTGCACTAATCGCTCTGCCCCTGGGCAGCCGAAAACAAGCTTTGCAGAGGTTGCATTCAAATAGACTTTTAGGAATGACACCGAGGAGCGACAGCAATGATGGTGACACCGTTGCAAAGCTGACTGTGTGCTGAAGATGCCCAGCACAAGCTTTCCCTCCTGGCTCTTTGGCTCTGGGAGCAGAGGCCAGACGTTCGTGCACTAATCGCTGTGCCCCTGGGCAGCCGAGAGAAAGCTTTTGAGAGGTTACATTCAAATGGAATTTTAGTTATGAAACCGAGGAGCGACAGCAATGATGGTGACACCGTTGCAAAGCTGACTGTGTGCTGAAGATGCCCAGCACATGCTTTCCCTCCTGGCTCTTCGGCTCTGGGAGCAGAGGCCAGACGTTCGTGCACTAATCGCCCTGCCCCTGGGCAGCCGAGAACAAGCTTTGCAGAGGTTGCATTCAAATGGACTTTTAGGAATGAAACCGAGGAGCGACAGCAATGATGGTGACACCGTTGCAAAGCTGACTGTGTGCTGAAGATGCCCAGCACATGCTTTCCCTCCTGGCTCTTTGGCTCTGGGAGCAGAGGCCAGACGTTCGTGCACTAATCGCTGTGCCCCTGGGCAGCCGAGAGAAAGCTTTGGAGAGGTTACATTCAAATGGAATTTTAGTTATGAAACCGAGGAGCGACAGCAATGATGGTGACACCGTTGCAAAGCTGTGTGTGTGCTGATTATTCTGAGCATCAGCTTTCCCTCCTGGCTCTTCGGCTCTGGGAGCAGAGACCAAACGTTCGTGCCATGCTCACTGTGCTGCTGGGCAGCCGAGAGCAAGCTCCGGAGAGGGTGCATTCAAATGCACTTTTAGTTAGGAAATTGAGGAGCGACAGCAATGATGGTGACACCGTTGCAAAGCTGACTGTGCGCTGAAGATGCCCAGCACATGCTTTCCCTCCTGGCTCTTTGGCTCTGGGAGCAGAGGCCAGACGTTCGTGCACTAATCGCCCTGCCCCTGGGCAGCCGAGAACAAGCTTTGCAGAGGTTGCATTCAAATGGACTTTTAGATATGAAACCGAGGAGCGAAAGCAATGATGGTGACACCGTTGCAAAGCTGACTGTGTGCTGAAGATGCCCAGCACATGCTTTCCCTCCTGCCTCTTCGGCTGTGAGAGCAGAGGCCAGACGTTCGTGCACTAATCGCTCTGCCCCTGGGCAGCCGAAAACAAGCTTTGCAGAGGTTGCATTCAAATGGACTTTTAGGAATGAAACCGAGGAGCGACAGCAATGATGGTGACACCGTTGCAAAGCTGACTGTGCGCTGAAGATGCCCAGAACATGCTTTCCCTCCTGGCTCTTCGGCTCTGGGAGCAGAGGCCAGACGTTCGTGCACTAATCGCCCTGCCCCTGGGCAGCCGAGAACAAGCTTTGCAGAGGTTGCATTCAAATGGACTTTTAGATATGAAACCGAGGAGCGACAGCAATGATGGTGACACCGTTGCAAAGCTGACTGTGTGCTGAAGATGCCCAGCACATGCTTTCCCTCCTGCCTCTTCGGCTGTGAGAGCAGAGGCCAGACGTTCTTGCACTAGTCGCTGTGCCCCTGGGCAGCCGAGAGAAAGCTTTGGAGAGGTTACATTCAAATGGAATTTTAGTTATGAAACCGAGGAGCGACAGCAATGATGGTGACACCGTTGCAAAGCTGAGTGTGTGCTGATTATTCTGAGCATCAGCTCTCCCTCCTGGCTCTTCGGCTCTGGGAGCAGAGACCAAACGTTCGTGCCATGCTCACTGTGCTGATGGGCAGCCGAGAGCAAGCTCCGGAGAGGGTGCATTCAAATGCACTTTTAGTTAGGAAATTGAGGAGCGACAGCAATGATGGTGACACCGTTGCAAAGCTGACTGTGCACTGAAGATGCCCAGAACATGCTTTCTCTCCTGGCTCTTCGGCTCTGGGAGCAGAGGCCAGACGTTCGTGCACTAATCGCCCTGCCACTGGGCAGCCGAGAACAAGCTTTGCAGAGGTTGCATTCAAATGGACTTTTAGATATGAAACCGAGGAGCGAAAGCAATGATGGTGACACCGTTGCAAAGCTGACTGTGTGCTGAAGATGCCCAGCACATGCTTTCCCTCCTGCCTCTTCGGCTGTGAGAGCAGAGGCCAGACGTTCGTGCACTAATCGCTGTGCCCCTGGGCAGCCGAGAGAAAGCTTTGGAGAGGTTACATTCAAATGGAATTTTAGTTATGAAACCGAGGAGCGACAGCAATGATGGTGACACCGTTGCAAAGCTGACTGTGTGCTGAAGATGCCCAGCACATGCTTTTCCTCCTGCCTCTTCGGCTGTGAGAGCAGAGGCCAGACGTTCGTGCACTAACCGCTCTGCCCCTGGGCAGCCGAAAACAAGCTTTGCAGAGGTTGCATTCAAATGGACTTTTAGGAATGAAACCGAAAAGCGACAGCAATGATGGTGACACGGTTGCAAAGCTGACTGTGCACTGAAGATGCCCAGAACATGCTTTCTCTCCTGGCTCTTCGGCTCTGGGAGCAGAGGCCAGACGTTCGTGCACTAATCGCCCTGCCCCTGGGCAGCCGAGAACAAGCTTTGCAGAGGTTGCATTCAAATGGACTTTTAGATATGAAACCGAGGAGCGAAAGCAATGATGGTGACACCGTTGCAAAGCTGACTGTGTGCTGAAGATGCCCAGCACATGCTTTCCCTCCTGCCTCTTCGGCTGTGAGAGCAGAGGCCAGACGTTCGTGCACTAATCGCTCTGCCCCTGGGCAGCCGAAAACAAGTTTTGCAGAGGTTGCATTCAAATGGACTTTTAGGTATGAAACCGAGGAGCGACAGCAATGATGGTGACACCGTTGCAAAGCTGACTGTGCGCTGAAGATGCCCAGAACATGCTTTCCCTCCTGGCTCTTCGGCTCTGGGTGCAGAGGCCAGACGTTCGTGCACTAATCGCCCTGCCCCTGGGCAGCCGAGAACAAGCTTTGCAGAGGTTGCATTCAAATGGACTTTTAGGAATGAAACCGAGGAGCGACAGCAATGATGGTGACACCGTTGCAAAGCTGACTGTGCGCTGAAGATGCCCAGAACATGCTTTCCCTCCTGGCTCTTTGGCTCTGGGAGCAGAGGCCAGACGTTCGTGCACTAATCGCTGTGCCCCTGGGCAGCCGAGAGAAAGCTTTGGAGAGGTTACATTCAAATGGAATTTTAGTTATGAAACCGAGGAGCGACAGCAATGATGGTGACACCGTTGCAAAGCTGAGTGTGTGCTGATTATTCTGAGCATCAGCTTTCCCTCCTGGCTCTTCGGCTCTGGGAGCAGAGACCAAACGTTGGTGCCATGATCACAGTGCTGCTGGGCAGCCAAGAGCAAGCTCCGGAGAGGGTGCATTCAAATGCACTTTTAGGAATGAAACCGAGGAGCGACAGCAATGATGGTGACACCGTTGCAAAGCTGACTGTGTGCTGATGATGCCCAGCACATGCTTTCCCTCCTGGCTCTTTGGCTCTGGGAGCAGAGGCCAGACGTTCTTGCACTAATCGCTGTGCCCCTGGGCAGCCGAGAGAAAGCTTTGGAGAGGTTACATTCAAATGGAATTTTAGTTATGAAACCGAGGAGCGACAGCAATGATGGTGACACCGTTGCAAAGCTGAGTGTGTGCTGATTATTCTGAGCATCAGCTCTCCCTCCTGGCTCTTCGGCTCTGGGAGCAGAGACCAAACGTTCGTGCCATGCTCCCTGTGCTGATGGGCAGCCGAGAGCAAGCTCCGGAGAGGGTGCATTCAAATGCACTTTTAGTTAGGAAATTGAGGAGCGACAGCAATGATGGTGACACCGTTGCAAAGCTGACTGTGCACTGAAGATGCCCAGAACATGCTTTCTCTCCTGGCTCTTCGGCTCTGGGAGCAGAGGCCAGACGTTCGTGCACTAATCGCCCTGCCCCTCGGCAGCCGAGAACAAGCTTTGCAGAGGTTGCATTCAAATGGACTTTTAGATATGAAACCGAGGAGCGAAAGCAATGATGGTGACACCGTTGCAAAGCTGACTGTGTGCTGAAGATGCCCAGCACATGCTTTCCCTCCTGCCTCTTCGGCTGTGAGAGCAGAGGCCAGACGTTCGTGCACTAATCGCTCTGCCCCTGGGCAGCCGAAAACAAGCTTTGCAGAGGTTGCATTCAAATGGACTTTTAGGAATGAAACCGAGGAGCGACAGCAATGATGGTGACACCGTTGCAAAGCTGACTGTGTGCTGAAGATGCCCAGCACATGCTTTCCCTCCTGCCTCTTCGGCTGTGAGAGCAGAGGCCAGACGTTCGTGCACTAATCGCCCTGCCCCTGGGCAGCCGAAAACAAGCTTTGCAGAGGTTGCATTCAAATGGACTTTTAGGAATGAAACCGAGGAGCGACAGCAATGATGGTGACACCGTTGCAAAGCTGACTGTGTGCTGAAGATGCCCAGCACATGCTTTCCCTCCTGGCTCTTTGGCTCTGGGAGCAGAGGCCAGACGTTCTTGCACTAATCGCTGTGCCCCTGGGCAGCCGAGAGAAAGCTTTGGAGAGGTTACATTCAAATGCAATTTTAGTTATGAAACCGAGGAGCGACAGCAATGATGGTGACACCGTTGCAAAGCTGAGTGTGTGCTGATTATTCTGAGCATCAGCTCTCCCTCCTGGCTCTTCGGCTCTGGGAGCAGAGACCAAACGTTCGTGCCATGCTCACTGTGCTGATGGGCAGCCGAGAGCAAGCTCCGGAGAGGGTGCATTCAAATGGACTTTTAGTTAGGAAATTGAGGAGCGACAGCAATGATGGTGACACCGTTGCAAAGCTGACTGTGCACTGAAGATGCCCAGAACATGCTTTCTCTCCTGGCTCTTTGACTCTGGGAGCAGAGGCCAGACGTTCGTGCACTAATCGCCCTGCCACTGGGCAGCCGAGAACAAGCTTTGCAGAGGTTGCATTCAAATGGACTTTTAGATATGAAACCGAGGAGCGACAGCAATGATGGTGACACCGTTGCAAAGCTGACTGTGTGCTGAAGATGCCCAGCACATGCTTTCCCTCCTGCCTCTTCGGCTGTGAGAGCAGAGGCCAGACGTTCGTGCACTAATCGCTCTGCCCCTGGGCAGCCGAAAACAAGCTTTGCAGAGGTTGCATTCAAATGGACTTTTAGGAATGAAACCGAGGAGCGACAGCAATGATGGTGACACCGTTGCAAAGCTGACTGTGTGCTGAAGATGCCCAGCACATGCTTTCCCTCCTGGCTCTTTGGCTCTGGGAGCAGAGGCCAGACGTTCGTGCACTAATCGCTGTGCCCCTGGGCAGCCGAGAGAAAGCTTTGGAGAGGTTACATTCAAATGGAATTTTAGTTATGAAACCGAGGAGCGACAGCAATGATGGTGACACCGTTGCAAAGCTGTGTGTGTGCTGATTATTCTGAGCATCAGCTTTCCCTCCTGGCTCTTCGGCTCTGGGAGCAGAGACCAAACGTTCGTGCCATGCTCACTGTGCTGCTGGGCAGCCGAGAGCAAGCTCCGGAGAGGGTGCATTCAAATGCACTTTTAGTTAGGAAATTGAGGAGCGACAGCAATGATGGTGACACCGTTGCAAAGCTGACTGTGCGCTGAAGATGCCCAGCACATGCTTTCCCTCCTGGCTCTTTGGCTCTGGGAGCAGAGGCCAGACGTTCGTGCACTAATCGCCCTGCCCCTGGGCAGCCGAGAACAAGCTTTGCAGAGGTTGCATTCAAATGGACTTTTAGATATGAAACCGAGGAGCGAAAGCAATGATGGTGACACCGTTGCAAAGCTGACTGTGTGCTGAAGATGCCCAGCACATGCTTTCCCTCCTGCCTCTTCGGCTGTGAGAGCAGAGGCCAGACGTTCGTGCACTAATCGCTCTGCCCCTGGGCAGCCGAAAACAAGCTTTGCAGAGGTTGCATTCAAATGGACTTTTAGGAATGAAACCGAGGAGCGACAGCAATGATGGTGACACCGTTGCAAAGCTGACTGTGCGCTGAAGATGCCCAGAACATGCTTTCCCTCCTGGCTCTTTGGCTCTGGGAGCAGAGGCCAGACGTTCGTGCACTAATCGCCCTGCCCCTGGGCAGCCGAGAACAAGCTTTGCAGAGGTTGCATTCAAATGGACTTTTAGATATGAAACCGAGGAGCGACAGCAATGATGGTGACACCGTTGCAAAGCTGACTGTGTGCTGAAGATGCCCAGCACATGCTTTCCCTCCTGCCTCTTCGGCTGTGAGAGCAGAGGCCAGACGTTCTTGCACTAGTCGCTGTGCCCCTGGGCAGCCGAGAGAAAGCTTTGGAGAGGTTACATTCAAATGGAATTTTAGTTATGAAACCGAGGAGCGACAGCAATGATGGTGACACCGTTGCAAAGCTGAGTGTGTGCTGATTATTCTGAGCATCAGCTCTCCCTCCTGGCTCTTCGGCTCTGGGAGCAGAGACCAAACGTTCGTGCCATGCTCACTGTGCTGATGGGCAGCCGAGAGCAAGCTCCGGAGAGGGTGCATTCAAATGCACTTTTAGTTAGGAAATTGAGGAGCGACAGCAATGATGGTGACACCGTTGCAAAGCTGACTGTGCACTGAAGATGCCCAGAACATGCTTTCTCTCCTGGCTCTTCGGCTCTGGGAGCAGAGGCCAGACGTTCGTGCACTAATCGCCCTGCCACTGGGCAGCCGAGAACAAGCTTTGCAGAGGTTGCATTCAAATGGACTTTTAGATATGAAACCGAGGAGCGAAAGCAATGATGGTGACACCGTTGCAAAGCTGACTGTGTGCTGAAGATGCCCAGCACATGCTTTCCCTCCTGCCTCTTCGGCTGTGAGAGCAGAGGCCAGACGTTCGTGCACTAATCGCTCTGCCCCTGGGCAGCCGAAAACAAGCTTTGCAGAGGTTGCATTCAAATGGACTTTTAGGTATGAAACCGAGGAGCGACAGCAATGATGGTGACACCGTTGCAAAGCTGACTGTGCGCTGAAGATGCCCAGAACATGCTTTCCCTCCTGGCTCTTCGGCTCTGGGTGCAGAGGCCAGACGTTCGTGCACTAATCGCCCTGCCCCTGGGCAGCCGAGAACAAGCTTTGCAGAGGTTGCATTCAAATGGACTTTTAGGAATGAAACCGAGGAGCGACAGCAATGATGGTGACACCGTTGCAAAGCTGACTGTGTGCTGAAGATGCCCAGCACATGCTTTCCCTCCTGGCTCTTTGGCTCTGGGAGCAGAGGCCAGACGTTCGTGCACTAATCGCTGTGCCCCTGGGCAGCCGAGAGAAAGCTTTGGAGAGGTTACATTCAAATGGAATTTTAGTTATGAAACCGAGGAGCGACAGCAATGATGGTGACACCGTTGCAAAGCTGAGTGTGTGCTGATTATTCTGAGCATCAGCTTTCCCTCCTGGCTCTTCGGCTCTGGGAGCAGAGACCAAACGTTCGTGCCATGCTCACTGTGCTGCTGGGCAGCCGAGAGCAAGCTCCGGAGAGGGTGCATTCAAATGCACTTTTAGTTAGGAAATTGAGGAGCGACAGCAATGATGGTGACACCGTTGCAAAGCTGACTGTGCGCTGAAGATGCCCAGAACATGCTTTCCCTCCTGGCTCTTTGGCTCTGGGAGCAGAGGCCAGACGTTCGTGCACTAATCGCCCTGCCCCTGGGCAGCCGAGAACAAGCTTTGCAGAGGTTGCATTCAAATGGACTTTTAGATATGAAACCGAGGAGCGAAAGCAATGATGGTGACACCGTTGCATAGCTGACTGTGTGCTGAAGATGCCCAGCACATGCTTTCCCTCCTGCCTCTTCGGCTGTGAGAGCAGAGGCCAGACGTTCGTGCACTAATCGCTCTGCCCCTGGGCAGCCGAAAACAAGCTTTGCAGAGGTTGCATTCAAATGGACTTTTAGGAATGAAACCGAGGAGCGACAGCAATGATGGTGACACCGTTGCAAAGCTGACTGTGCGCTGAAGATGCCCAGAACATGCTTTCCCTCCTGGCTCTTCGGCTCTGGGAGCAGAGGCCAGACGTTCGTGCACTAATCGCCCTGCCCCTGGGCAGCCGAGAACAAGCTTTGCAGAGGTTGCATTCAAATGGAATTTTAGATATGAAACCGAGGAGCGACAGCAATGATGGTGACACCGTTGCAAAGCTGACTGTGTGCTGAAGATGCCCAGCACATGCTTTCCCTCCTGCCTCTTCGGCTGTGAGAGCAGAGGCCAGACGTTCGTGCACTAATCGCTCTGCCCCTGGGCAGCCGAAAACAAGCTTTGCAGAGGTTGCATTCAAATGGACTTTTAGGAATGAAACCGAGGAGCGACAGCAATGATGGTGACACCGTTGCAAAGCTGACTGTGTGCTGAAGATGCCCAGCACATGCTTTCCCTCCTGGCTCTTCGGCTCTGGGAGCAGAGGCCAGACGTTCTTGCACTAGTCGCTGTGCCCCTGGGCAGCCGAGAGAAAGCTCCGGAGAGGTTACATTCAAACGGAATTTTAGTTATGAAACCGAGGAGCGACAGCAATGATGGTGACACCGTTGCAAAGCTGAGTGTGTGCTGATTATTCTGAGCATCAGCTCTCCCTCCTGGCTCTTCGGCTCTGGGAGCAGAGACCAAATGTTCGTGCCATGCTCACTGTGCTGATGGGCAGCCGAGAGCAAGCTCCGGAGAGGGTGCATTCAAATGCACTTTTAGTTAGGAAATTGAGGAGCGACAGCAATGATGGTGACACCGTTGCAAAGCTGACTGTGCACTGAAGATGCCCAGAACATGCTTTCTCTCCTGGCTCTTCGGCTCTGGGAGCAGAGGCCAGACGTTCGTGCACTAATCGCCCTGCCACTGGGCAGCCGAGAACAAGCTTTGCAGAGGTTGCATTCAAATGGACTTTTAGATATGAAACCGAGGAGCGAAAGCAATGATGGTGACACCGTTGCAAAGCTGACTGTGTGCTGAAGATGCCCAGCACATGCTTTCCCTCCTGCCTCTTCGGCTGTGAGAGCAGAGGCCAGACGTTCGTGCACTAATCGCTCTGCCCCTGGGCAGCCGAAAACAAGCTTTGCAGAGGTTGCATTCAAATGGACTTTTAGGTATGAAACCGAGGAGCGACAGCAATGATGGTGACACCGTTGCAAAGCTGACTGTGCGCTGAAGATGCCCAGAACATGCTTTCCCTCCTGGCTCTTCGGCTCTGGGTGCAGAGGCCAGACGTTCGTGCACTAATCGCCCTGCCCCTGGGCAGCCGAGAACAAGCTTTGCAGAGGTTGCATTCAAATGGACTTTTAGGAATGAAACCGAGGAGCGACAGCAATGATGGTGACACCGTTGCAAAGCTGACTGTGTGCTGAAGATGCCCAGCACATGCTTTCCCTCCTGGCTCTTTGGCTCTGGGAGCAGAGGCCAGACGTTCGTGCACTAATCGCTGTGCCCCTGGGCAGCCGAGAGAAAGCTTTGGAGAGGTTACATTCAAATGGAATTTTAGTTATGAAACCGAGGAGCGACAGCAATGATGGTGACACCGTTGCAAAGCTGACTGTGTGCTGAAGATGCCCAGCACATGCTTTCCCTCCTGCCTCTTCGGCTGTGAGAGCAGAGGCCAGACGTTCGTGCACTAATCGCTCTGCCCCTGGGCAGCCGAAAACAAGCTTTGCAGAGGTTGCATTCAAATGGACTTTTAGGAATGAAACCGAAAAGCGACAGCAATGATGGTGACACCGTTGCAAAGCTGACTGTGTGCTGAAGATGCCCAGCACATGCTTTCCCTCCTGGCTCTTCGGCTCTGGGAGCAGAGGCCAGACGTTCGTGCACTAATCGCCCTGCCCCTGGGCAGCCGAGAACAAGCTTTGCAGAGGTTGCATTCAAATGGACTTTTAGATATGAAACCGAGGAGCGACAGCAATGATGGTGACACCGTTGCAAAGCTGACTGTGTGCTGAAGATGCCCAGCACATGCTTTCCCTCCTGCCTCTTCGGCTGTGAGAGCAGAGGCCAGACGTTCGTGCACTAATCGCTCTGCCCCTGGGCAGCCGAAAACAAGCTTTGCAGAGGTTGCATTCAAATGGACTTTTAGGAATGAAACCGAGGAGCGACAGCAATGATGGTGACACCGTTGCAAAGCTGACTGTGTGCTGAAGATGCCCAGCACATGCTTTCCCTCCGGGATCTTTGGCTCTGGGAGCAGAGGCCAGACGTTCGTGCACTAATCGCTGTGCCCCTGGGCAGCCGAGAGAAAGCTTTGGAGAGGTTACATTCAAATGGAATTTTAGTTATGAAACCGAGGAGCGACAGCAATGATGGTGACACCGTTGCAAAGCTGAGTGTGTGCTGATTATTCTGAGCATCAGCTTTCCCTGCTGGCTCCTTGGCTCTGGGAGCAGAGACCAAACGTTCGTGCCATGCTCACTGTGCTGCTGGGCAGCCGAGAGCAAGCTCCGGAGAGGGTGCATTGAAATGCAATTTTAGTTAGGAAATCGAGGAGCGACAGCAATGATGGTGACACCGTTGCAAAGCTGACTGTGTGCTGAAGATGCCCAGAACATGCTTTCCCTCCTGGCTCTTCGGCTCTGGGAGCAGAGGCCAGACGTTCGTGCACTAATCGCCCTGCCCCTGGGCAGCCGAGAACAAGCTTTGCAGAGGTTGCATTCAAATGGACTTTTAGATATGAAACCGAGGAGCGAAAGCAATGATGGTGACACCGTTGCAAAGCTGACTGTGTGCTGAAGATGCCCAGCACATGCTTTCCCTCCTGCCTCTTCGGCTGTGAGAGCAGAGGCCAGACGTTCGTGCACTAATCGCTCTGCCCCTGGGCAGCCGAAAACAAGTTTTGCAGAGGTTGCATTCAAATGGACTTTTAGGTATGAAACCGAGGAGCGACAGCAATGATGGTGACACCGTTGCAAAGCTGACTGTGCGCTGAAGATGCCCAGAACATGCTTTCCCTCCTGGCTCTTCGGCTCTGGGTGCAGAGGCCAGACGTTCGTGCACTAATCGCCCTGCCCCTGGGCAGCCGAGAACAAGCTTTGCAGAGGTTGCATTCAAATGGACTTTTAGGAATGAAACCGAGGAGCGACAGCAATGATGGTGACACCGTTGCAAAGCTGACTGTGCGCTGAAGATGCCCAGAACATGCTTTCCCTCCTGGCTCTTTGGCTCTGGGAGCAGAGGCCAGACGTTCGTGCACTAATCGCTGTGCCCCTGGGCAGCCGAGAGAAAGCTTTGGAGAGGTTACATTCAAATGGAATTTTAGTTATGAAACCGAGGAGCGACAGCAATGATGGTGACACCGTTGCAAAGCTGAGTGTGTGCTGATTATTCTGAGCATCAGCTTTCCCTCCTGGCTCTTCGGCTCTGGGAGCAGAGACCAAACGTTGGTGCCATGATCACAGTGCTGCTGGGCAGCCAAGAGCAAGCTCCGGAGAGGGTGCATTCAAATGCACTTTTAGGAATGAAACCGAGGAGCGACAGCAATGATGGTGACACCGTTGCAAAGCTGTGTGTGTGCTGATTATTCTGAGCATCAGCTTTCCCTCCTGGCTCTTCGGCTCTGGGAGCAGAGACCAAACGTTCGTGCCATGCTCACTGTGCTGCTGGGCAGCCGAGAGCAAGCTCCGGAGAGGGTGCATTCAAATGCACTTTTAGTTAGGAAATTGAGGAGCGACAGCAATGATGGTGACACCGTTGCAAAGCTGACTGTGCGCTGAAGATGCCCAGCACATGCTTTCCCTCCTGGCTCTTTGGCTCTGGGAGCAGAGGCCAGACGTTCGTGCACTAATCGCCCTGCCCCTGGGCAGCCGAGAACAAGCTTTGCAGAGGTTGCATTCAAATGGACTTTTAGATATGAAACCGAGGAGCGAAAGCAATGATGGTGACACCGTTGCAAAGCTGACTGTGTGCTGAAGATGCCCAGCACATGCTTTCCCTCCTGCCTCTTCGGCTGTGAGAGCAGAGGCCAGACGTTCGTGCACTAATCGCTCTGCCCCTGGGCAGCCGAAAACAAGCTTTGCAGAGGTTGCATTCAAATGGACTTTTAGGAATGAAACCGAGGAGCGACAGCAATGATGGTGACACCGTTGCAAAGCTGACTGTGCGCTGAAGATGCCCAGAACATGCTTTCCCTCCTGGCTCTTCGGCTCTGGGAGCAGAGGCCAGACGTTCGTGCACTAATCGCCCTGCCCCTGGGCAGCCGAGAACAAGCTTTGCAGAGGTTGCATTCAAATGGACTTTTAGATATGAAACCGAGGAGCGACAGCAATGATGGTGACACCGTTGCAAAGCTGACTGTGTGCTGAAGATGCCCAGCACATGCTTTCCCTCCTGCCTCTTCGGCTGTGAGAGCAGAGGCCAGACGTTCTTGCACTAGTCGCTGTGCCCCTGGGCAGCCGAGAGAAAGCTTTGGAGAGGTTACATTCAAATGGAATTTTAGTTATGAAACCGAGGAGCGACAGCAATGATGGTGACACCGTTGCAAAGCTGAGTGTGTGCTGATTATTCTGAGCATCAGCTCTCCCTCCTGGCTCTTCGGCTCTGGGAGCAGAGACCAAACGTTCGTGCCATGCTCACTGTGCTGATGGGCAGCCGAGAGCAAGCTCCGGAGAGGGTGCATTCAAATGCACTTTTAGTTAGGAAATTGAGGAGCGACAGCAATGATGGTGACACCGTTGCAAAGCTGACTGTGCACTGAAGATGCCCAGAACATGCTTTCTCTCCTGGCTCTTCGGCTCTGGGAGCAGAGGCCAGACGTTCGTGCACTAATCGCCCTGCCACTGGGCAGCCGAGAACAAGCTTTGCAGAGGTTGCATTCAAATGGACTTTTAGATATGAAACCGAGGAGCGAAAGCAATGATGGTGACACCGTTGCAAAGCTGACTGTGTGCTGAAGATGCCCAGCACATGCTTTCCCTCCTGCCTCTTCGGCTGTGAGAGCAGAGGCCAGACGTTCGTGCACTAATCGCTCTGCCCCTGGGCAGCCGAAAACAAGCTTTGCAGAGGTTGCATTCAAATGGACTTTTAGGTATGAAACCGAGGAGCGACAGCAATGATGGTGACACCGTTGCAAAGCTGACTGTGCGCTGAAGATGCCCAGAACATGCTTTCCCTCCTGGCTCTTCGGCTCTGGGTGCAGAGGCCAGACGTTCGTGCACTAATCGCCCTGCCCCTGGGCAGCCGAGAACAAGCTTTGCAGAGGTTGCATTCAAATGGACTTTTAGGAATGAAACCGAGGAGCGACAGCAATGATGGTGACACCGTTGCAAAGCTGACTGTGTGCTGAAGATGCCCAGCACATGCTTTCCCTCCTGGCTCTTTGGCTCTGGGAGCAGAGGCCAGACGTTCGTGCACTAATCGCTGTGCCCCTGGGCAGCCGAGAGAAAGCTTTGGAGAGGTTACATTCAAATGGAATTTTAGTTATGAAACCGAGGAGCGACAGCAATGATGGTGACACCGTTGCAAAGCTGAGTGTGTGCTGATTATTCTGAGCATCAGCTTTCCCTCCTGGCTCTTCGGCTCTGGGAGCAGAGACCAAACGTTCGTGCCATGCTCACTGTGCTGCTGGGCAGCCGAGAGCAAGCTCCGGAGAGGGTGCATTCAAATGCACTTTTAGTTAGGAAATTGAGGAGCGACAGCAATGATGGTGACACCGTTGCAAAGCTGACTGTGCGCTGAAGATGCCCAGAACATGCTTTCCCTCCTGGCTCTTTGGCTCTGGGAGCAGAGGCCAGACGTTCGTGCACTAATCGCCCTGCCCCTGGGCAGCCGAGAACAAGCTTTGCAGAGGTTGCATTCAAATGGACTTTTAGATATGAAACCGAGGAGCGAAAGCAATGATGGTGACACCGTTGCAAAGCTGACTGTGTGCTGAAGATGCCCAGCACATGCTTTCCCTCCTGCCTCTTCGGCTGTGAGAGCAGAGGCCAGACGTTCGTGCACTAATCGCTCTGCCCCTGGGCAGCCGAAAACAAGCTTTGCAGAGGTTGCATTCAAATGGACTTTTAGGAATGAAACCGAGGAGCGACAGCAATGATGGTGACACCGTTGCAAAGCTGACTGTGCGCTGAAGATGCCCAGAACATGCTTTCCCTCCTGGCTCTTCGGCTCTGGGAGCAGAGGCCAGACGTTCGTGCACTAATCGCCCTGCCCCTGGGCAGCCGAGAACAAGCTTTGCAGAGGTTGCATTCAAATGGACTTTTAGATATGAAACCGAGGAGCGACAGCAATGATGGTGACACCGTTGCAAAGCTGACTGTGTGCTGAAGATGCCCAGCACATGCTTTCCCTCCTGCCTCTTCGGCTGTGAGAGCAGAGGCCAGACGTTCGTGCACTAATCGCTCTGCCCCTGTGCAGCCGAAAACAAGCTTTGCAGAGGTTGCATTCAAATGGACTTTTAGGAATGAAACCGAGGAGCGACAGCAATGATGGTGACACCGTTGCAAAGCTGACTGTGTGCTGAAGATGCCCAGCACATGCTTTCCCTCCTGGCTCTTCGGCTCTGGGAGCAGAGGCCAGACGTTCTTGCACTAGTCGCTGTGCCCCTGGGCAGCCGAGAGAAAGCTTTGGAGAGGTTACATTCAAACGGAATTTTAGTTATGAAACCGAGGAGCGACAGCAATGATGGTGACACCGTTGCAAAGCTGAGTGTGTGCTGATTATTCTGAGCATCAGCTCTCCCTCCTGGCTCTTCGGCTCTGGGAGCAGAGACCAAACGTTCGTGCCATGCTCACTGTGCTGATGGGCAGCCGAGAGCAAGCTCCGGAGAGGGTGCATTCAAATGCACTTTTAGTTAGGAAATTGAGGAGCGACAGCAATGATGGTGACACCGTTGCAAAGCTGACTGTGCACTGAAGATGCCCAGAACATGCTTTCTCTCCTGGCTCTTCGGCTCTGGGAGCAGAGGCCAGACGTTCGTGCACTAATCGCCCTGCCACTGGGCAGCCGAGAACAAGCTTTGCAGAGGTTGCATTCAAATGGACTTTTAGATATGAAACCGAGGAGCGAAAGCAATGATGGTGACACCGTTGCAAAGCTGACTGTGTGCTGAAGATGCCCAGCACATGCTTTCCCTCCTGCCTCTTCGGCTGTGAGAGCAGAGGCCAGACGTTCGTGCACTAATCGCTCTGCCCCTGGGCAGCCGAAAACAAGCTTTGCAGAGGTTGCATTCAAATGGACTTTTAGGTATGAAACCGAGGAGCGACAGCAATGATGGTGACACCGTTGCAAAGCTGACTGTGCGCTGAAGATGCCCAGAACATGCTTTCCCTCCTGGCTCTTCGGCTCTGGGTGCAGAGGCCAGACGTTCGTGCACTAATCGCCCTGCCCCTGGGCAGCCGAGAACAAGCTTTGCAGAGGTTGCATTCAAATGGACTTTTAGGAATGAAACCGAGGAGCGACAGCAATGATGGTGACACCGTTGCAAAGCTGACTGTGTGCTGAAGATGCCCAGCACATGCTTTCCCTCCTGGCTCTTTGGCTCTGGGAGCAGAGGCCAGACGTTCGTGCACTAATCGCTGTGCCCCTGGGCAGCCGAGAGAAAGCTTTGGAGAGGTTACATTCAAATGGAATTTTAGTTATGAAACCGAGGAGCGAAAGCAATGATGGTGACACCGTTGCAAAGCTGACTGTGTGCTGAAGATGCCCAGCACATGCTTTCCCTCCTGCCTCTTCGGCTGTGAGAGCAGAGGCCAGACGTTCGTGCACTAATCGCTCTGCCCCTGGGCAGCCGAAAACAAGCTTTGCAGAGGTTGCATTCAAATGGACTTTTAGGAATGAAACCGAGGAGCGACAGCAATGATGGTGACACCGTTGCAAAGCTGACTGTGCGCTGAAGATGCCCAGAACATGCTTTCCCTCCTGGCTCTTCGGCTCTGGGAGCAGAGGCCAGACGTTCGTGCACTAATCGCCCTGCCCCTGGGCAGCCGAGAACAAGCTTTGCAGAGGTTGCATTCAAATGGACTTTTAGATATGAAACCGAGGAGCGACAGCAATGATGGTGACACCGTTGCAAAGCTGACTGTGTGCTGAAGATGCCCAGCACATGCTTTCCCTCCTGCCTCTTCGGCTGTGAGAGCAGAGGCCAGACGTTCGTGCACTAATCGCTCTGCCCCTGGGCAGCCGAAAACAAGCTTTGCAGAGGTTGCATTCAAATGGACTTTTAGGAATGAAACCGAGGAGCGACAGCAATGATGGTGACACCGTTGCAAAGCTGACTGTGTGCTGAAGATGCCCAGCACATGCTTTCCCTCCTGGCTCTTCGGCTCTGGGAGCAGAGGCCAGACGTTCTTGCACTAGTCGCTGTGCCCCTGGGCAGCCGAGAGAAAGCTTTGGAGAGGTTACATTCAAACGGAATTTTAGTTATGAAACCGAGGAGCGACAGCAATGATGGTGACACCGTTGCAAAGCTGAGTGTGTGCTGATTATTCTGAGCATCAGCTCTCCCTCCTGGCTCTTCGGCTCTGGGAGCAGAGACCAAACGTTCGTGCCATGCTCACTGTGCTGATGGGCAGCCGAGAGCAAGCTCCGGAGAGGGTGCATTCAAATGCACTTTTAGTTAGGAAATTGAGGAGCGACAGCAATGATGGTGACACCGTTGCAAAGCTGACTGTGCACTGAAGATGCCCAGAACATGCTTTCTCTCCTGGCTCTTCGGCTCTGGGAGCAGAGGCCAGACGTTCGTGCACTAATCGCCCTGCCACTGGGCAGCCGAGAACAAGCTTTGCAGAGGTTGCATTCAAATGGACTTTTAGATATGAAACCGAGGAGCGAAAGCAATGATGGTGACACCGTTGCAAAGCTGACTGTGTGCTGAAGATGCCCAGCACATGCTTTCCCTCCTGCCTCTTCGGCTGTGAGAGCAGAGGCCAGACGTTCGTGCACTAATCGCTCTGCCCCTGGGCAGCCGAAAACAAGCTTTGCAGAGGTTGCATTCAAATGGACTTTTAGGTATGAAACCGAGGAGCGACAGCAATGATGGTGACACCGTTGCAAAGCTGACTGTGCGCTGAAGATGCCCAGAACATGCTTTCCCTCCTGGCTCTTCGGCTCTGGGTGCAGAGGCCAGACGTTCGTGCACTAATCGCCCTGCCCCTGGGCAGCCGAGAACAAGCTTTGCAGAGGTTGCATTCAAATGGACTTTTAGGAATGAAACCGAGGAGCGACAGCAATGATGGTGACACCGTTGCAAAGCTGACTGTGTGCTGAAGATGCCCAGCACATGCTTTCCCTCCTGGCTCTTTGGCTCTGGGAGCAGAGGCCAGACGTTCGTGCACTAATCGCTGTGCCCCTGGGCAGCCGAGAGAAAGCTTTGGAGAGGTTACATTCAAATGGAATTTTAGTTATGAAACCGAGGAGCGACAGCAATGATGGTGACACCGTTGCAAAGCTGACTGTGTGCTGAAGATGCCCAGCACATGCTTTCCCTCCTGCCTCTTCGGCTGTGAGAGCAGAGGCCAGACGTTCGTGCACTAATCGCTCTGCCCCTGGGCAGCCGAAAACAAGCTTTGCAGAGGTTGCATTCAAATGGACTTTTAGGAATGAAACCGAAAAGCGACAGCAATGATGGTGACACCGTTGCAAAGCTGACTGTGTGCTGAAGATGCCCAGCACATGCTTTCCCTCCTGGCTCTTCGGCTCTGGGAGCAGAGGCCAGACGTTCGTGCACTAATCGCCCTGCCCCTGGGCAGCCGAGAACAAGCTTTGCAGAGGTTGCATGCAAATGGACTTTTAGATATGAAACCGAGGAGCGACAGCAATGATGGTGACACCGTTGCAAAGCTGACTGTGTGCTGAAGATGCCCAGCACATGCTTTCCCTCCTGCCTCTTCGGCTGTGAGAGCAGAGGCCAGACGTTCGTGCACTAATCGCTCTGCCCCTGGGCAGCCGAAAACAAGCTTTGCAGAGGTTGCATTCAAATGGACTTTTAGGAATGAAACCGAGGAGCGACAGCAATGATGGTGACACCGTTGCAAAGCTGACTGTGTGCTGAAGATGCCCAGCACATGCTTTCCCTCCGGGATCTTTGGCTCTGGGAGCAGAGGCCAGACGTTCGTGCACTAATCGCTGTGCCCCTGGGCAGCCGAGAGAAAGCTTTGGAGAGGTTACATTCAAATGGAATTTTAGTTATGAAACCGAGGAGCGACAGCAATGATGGTGACACCGTTGCAAAGCTGAGTGTGTGCTGATTATTCTGAGCATCAGCTTTCCCTGCTGGCTCCTTGGCTCTGGGAGCAGAGACCAAACGTTCGTGCCATGCTCACTGTGCTGCTGGGCAGCCGAGAGCAAGCTCCGGAGAGGGTGCATTGAAATGCAATTTTAGTTAGGAAATCGAGGAGCGACAGCAATGATGGTGACACCGTTGCAAAGCTGACTGTGTGCTGAAGATGCCCAGAACATGCTTTCCCTCCTGGCTCTTCGGCTCTGGGAGCAGAGGCCAGACGTTCGTGCACTAATCGCCCTGCCCCTGGGCAGCCGAGAACAAGCTTTGCAGAGGTTGCATTCAAATGGACTTTTAGATATGAAACCGAGGAGCGAAAGCAATGATGGTGACACCGTTGCAAAGCTGACTGTGTGCTGAAGATGCCCAGCACATGCTTTCCCTCCTGCCTCTTCGGCTGTGAGAGCAGAGGCCAGACGTTCGTGCACTAATCGCTCTGCCCCTGGGCAGCCGAAAACAAGCTTTGCAGAGGTTGCATTCAAATGGACTTTTAGATATGAAACCGAGGAGCGACAGCATTGATGGTGACACCGTTGCAAAGCGGACTGTGTGCTGAAGATGCCCAGCACATGCTTTCCCTCCTGCCTCTTCGGCTGTGAGAGCAGAGGCCAGACGTTCGTGCACTAATCGCTCTGCCCCTGGGCAGCCGAAAACAAGCTTTGCAGAGGTTGCATTCAAATAGACTTTTAGGAATGAAACCGAGGAGCGACAGCAATGATGGTGACACCGTTGCAAAGCTGACTGTGTGCTGAAGATGCCCAGCACATGCTTTCCCTCCGGGCTCTTTGGCTCTGGGAGCAGAGGCCAGACGTTCGTGCACTAATCGCTGTGCCCCTGGGCAGCCAAGAGAAAGCTTTTGAGAGGTTACATTCAAATGGAATTTTAGTTATGAAACCGAGGAGCGACAGCAATGATGGTGACACCGTTGCAAAGCTGACTGTGCGCTGAAGATGCCCAGAACATGCTTTCCCTCCTGGCTCTTCGGCTCTGGGAGCAGAGGCCAGACGTTCGTGCACTAATCGCTGTGCCCCTGGGCAGCCGAGAACAAGCTTTGCAGAGGTTGCATTCAAATGGACTTTTAGATATGAAACCGAGGAGCGACAGCAATGATGGTGACACCGTTGCAAAGCTGACTGTGTGCTGAAGATGCCCAGCACATGCTTTCCCTCCTGCCTCTTCGGCTGTGAGAGCAGAGGCCAGACGTTCTTGCACTAGTCGCTGTGCCCCTGGGCAGCCGAGAGAAAGCTTTGGAGAGGTTACATTCAAACGGAATTTTAGTTATGAAACCGAGGAGCGACAGCAATGATGGTGACACCGTTGCAAAGCTGAGTGTGTGCTGATTATTCTGAGCATCAGCTCTCCCTCCTGGCTCTTCGGCTCTGGGAGCAGAGACCAAACGTTCGTGCCATGCTCACTGTGCTGATGGGCAGCCGAGAGCAAGCTCCGGAGAGGGTGCATTCAAATGCACTTTTAGTTAGGAAATTGAGGAGCGACAGCAATGATGGTGACACCGTTGCAAAGCTGACTGTGCACTGAAGATGCCCAGAACATGCTTTCTCTCCTGGCTCTTCGGCTCTGGGAGCAGAGGCCAGACGTTCGTGCACTAATCGCCCTGCCACTGGGCAGCCGAGAACAAGCTTTGCAGAGGTTGCATTCAAATGGACTTTTAGATATGAAACCGAGGAGCGAAAGCAATGATGGTGACACCGTTGCAAAGCTGACTGTGTGCTGAAGATGCCCAGCACATGCTTTCCCTCCTGCCTCTTCGGCTGTGAGAGCAGAGGCCAGACGTTCGTGCACTAATCGCTCTGCCCCTGGGCAGCCGAAAACAAGCTTTGCAGAGGTTGCATTCAAATGGACTTTTAGGAATGAAACCGAGGAGCGACAGCAATGATGGTGACACCGTTGCAAAGCTGACTGTGTGCTGAAGATGCCCAGCACATGCTTTCCCTCCTGGCTCTTCGGCTCTGGGAGCAGAGGCCAGACGTTCTTGCACTAGTCGCTGTGCCCCTGGGCAGCCGAGAGAAAGCTTTGGAGAGGTTACATTCAAACGGAATTTTAGTTATGAAACCGAGGAGCGACAGCAATGATGGTGACACCGTTGCAAAGCTGAGTGTGTGCTGATTATTCTGAGCATCAGCTCTCCCTCCTGGCTCTTCGGCTCTGGGAGCAGAGACCAAACGTTCGTGCCATGCTCACTGTGCTGATGGGCAGCCGAGAGCAAGCTCCGGAGAGGGTGCATTCAAATGCACTTTTAGTTAGGAAATTGAGGAGCGACAGCAATGATGGTGACACCGTTGCAAAGCTGACTGTGCACTGAAGATGCCCAGAACATGCTTTCTCTCCTGGCTCTTCGGCTCTGGGAGCAGAGGCCAGACGTTCGTGCACTAATCGCCCTGCCACTGGGCAGCCGAGAACAAGCTTTGCAGAGGTTGCATTCAAATGGACTTTTAGATATGAAACCGAGGAGCGAAAGCAATGATGGTGACACCGTTGCAAAGCTGACTGTGTGCTGAAGATGCCCAGCACATGCTTTCCCTCCTGCCTCTTCGGCTGTGAGAGCAGAGGCCAGACGTTTGTGCACTAATCGCTCTGCCCCTGGGCAGCCGAAAACAAGCTTTGCAGAGGTTGCATTCAAATGGACTTTTAGGTATGAAACCGAGGAGCGACAGCAATGATGGTGACACCGTTGCAAAGCTGACTGTGCGCTGAAGATGCCCAGAACATGCTTTCCCTCCTGGCTCTTCGGCTCTGGGTGCAGAGGCCAGACGTTCGTGCACTAATCGCCCTGCCCCTGGGCAGCCGAGAACAAGCTTTGCAGAGGTTGCATTCAAATGGACTTTTAGGAATGAAACCGAGGAGCGACAGCAATGATGGTGACACCGTTGCAAAGCTGACTGTGTGCTGAAGATGCCCAGCACATGCTTTCCCTCCTGGCTCTTTGGCTCTGGGAGCAGAGGCCAGACGTTCGTGCACTAATCGCTGTGCCCCTGGGCAGCCGAGAGAAAGCTTTGGAGAGGTTACATTCAAATGGAATTTTAGTTATGAAACCGAGGAGCGACAGCAATGATGGTGACACCGTTGCAAAGCTGACTGTGTGCTGAAGATGCCCAGCACATGCTTTCCCTCCTGCCTCTTCGGCTGTGAGAGCAGAGGCCAGACGTTCGTGCACTAATCGCTCTGCCCCTGGGCAGCCGAAAACAAGCTTTGCAGAGGTTGCATTCAAATGGACTTTTAGGAATGAAACCGAAAAGCGACAGCAATGATGGTGACACCGTTGCAAAGCTGACTGTGTGCTGAAGATGCCCAGCACATGCTTTCCCTCCTGGCTCTTCGGCTCTGGGAGCAGAGGCCAGACGTTCGTGCACTAATCGCCCTGCCCCTGGGCAGCCGAGAACAAGCTTTGCAGAGGTTGCATTCAAATGGACTTTTAGATATGAAACCGAGGAGCGACAGCAATGATGGTGACACCGTTGCAAAGCTGACTGTGTGCTGAAGATGCCCAGCACATGCTTTCCCTCCTGCCTCTTCGGCTGTGAGAGCAGAGGCCAGACGTTCGTGCACTAATCGCTCTGCCCCTGGGCAGCCGAAAACAAGCTTTGCAGAGGTTGCATTCAAATGGACTTTTAGGAATGAAACCGAGGAGCGACAGCAATGATGGTGACACCGTTGCAAAGCTGACTGTGTGCTGAAGATGCCCAGCACATGCTTTCCCTCCTGGCTCTTTGGCTCTGGGAGCAGAGGCCAGACGTTCGTGCACTAATCGCTGTGCCCCTGGGCAGCCGAGAGAAAGCTTTGGAGAGGTTACATTCAAATGGAATTTTAGTTATGAAACCGAGGAGCGACAGCAATGATGGTGACACCGTTGCAAAGCTGAGTGTGTGCTGATTATTCTGAGCATCAGCTTTCCCTGCTGGCTCCTTGGCTCTGGGAGCAGAGACCAAACGTTCGTGCCATGCTCACTGTGCTGCTGGGCAGCCGAGAGCAAGCTCCGGAGAGGGTGCATTGAAATGCAATTTTAGTTAGGAAATCGAGGAGCGACAGCAATGATGGTGACACCGTTGCAAAGCTGACTGTGTGCTGAAGATGCCCAGAACATGCTTTCCCTCCTGGCTCTTCGGCTCTGGGAGCAGAGGCCAGACGTTCGTGCACTAATCGCCCTGCCCCTGGGCAGCCGAGAACAAGCTTTGCAGAGGTTGCATTCAAATGGACTTTTAGATATGAAACCGAGGAGCGAAAGCAATGATGGTGACACCGTTGCAAAGCTGACTGTGTGCTGAAGATGCCCAGCACATGCTTTCCCTCCTGCCTCTTCGGCTGTGAGAGCAGAGGCCAGACGTTCGTGCACTAATCGCTCTGCCCCTGGGCAGCTGAAAACAAGCTTTGCAGAGGTTGCATTCAAATGGACTTTTAGATATGAAACCGAGGAGCGACAGCATTGATGGTGACACCGTTGCAAAGCGGACTGTGTGCTGAAGATGCCCAGCACATGCTTTCCCTCCTGCCTCTTCGGCTGTGAGAGCAGAGGCCAGACGTTCGTGCACTAATCGCTCTGCCCCTGGGCAGCCGAAAACAAGCTTTGCAGAGGTTGCATTCAAATAGACTTTTAGGAATGAAACCGAGGAGCGACAGCAATGATGGTGACACCGTTGCAAAGCTGACTGTGTGCTGAAGATGCCCAGCACATGCTTTCCCTCCGGGCTCTTTGGCTCTGGGAGCAGAGGCCAGACGTTCGTGCACTAATCGCTGTGCCCCTGGGCAGCCAAGAGAAAGCTTTTGAGAGGTTACATTCAAATAGAATTTTAGTTATGAAACCGAGGAGCGACAGCAATGATGGTGACACCGTTGCAAAGCTGAGTGTGTGCTGATTATTCTGAGCATCAGCTTTCCCTCCTGGCTCTTTGGCTCTGGGAGCAGAGACCAAACGTTGGTGCCATGCTCACTGTGCTGCTGGGCAGCCGAGAGCAAGCTCCGGAGAGGGTGCATTCAAATGCACTTTTAGTTAGGAAATCGAGGAGCGACAGCAATGATGGTGACACCGTTGCAAAGCTGACTGTGTGCTGAAGATGCCCAGAACATGCTTTCCCTCCTGGCTCTTCGGCTCTGGGAGCAGAGGCCAGACGTTCGTGCACTAATCGCCCTGCCCCTGGGCAGCCGAGAAAAAGCTTTGCAGATGTTGCATTCAAATGGAATTTTAGTTATGAAACCGAGGAGCGAAAGCAATGATGGTGACACCGTTGCAAAGCTGACTGTGTGCTGAAGATGCCCAGCACATGCTTTCCCTCCTGCCTCTTCGGCTGTGAGAGCAGAGGCCAGACGTTCGTGCACTAATCGCTCTGCCCCTGGGCAGTTGAAAACAAGCTTTGCAGAGGTTCCATTCAAATGGACTTTTAGGAATGAAACCGAGGAGCGACAGCAATGATGGTGACACCGTTGCAAAGCTGACTGTGTGCTGAAGATGCCCAGCACATGCTTTCCCTCCTGGCTCTTTGGCTCTGGGAGCAGAGGCCAGACGTTCGTGCACTAATCGCCCTGCCCCTGGGCAGCCGAGAACAAGCTTTGCAGAGGTTGCATTCAAATGGACTTTTAGATATGAAACCGAGGAGCGACAGCATTGATGGTGACACCGTTGCAAAGCGGACTGTGTGCTGAAGATGCCCAGCACATGCTTTCCCTCCTGCCTCTTCGGCTGTGAGAGCAGAGGCCAGACGTTCGTGCACTAATCGCTGTGCCCCTGGGCAGCCAAGAGAAAGCTTTTGAGAGGTTACATTCAAATGGAATTTTAGTTATGAAACCGAGGAGCGACAGCAATGATGGTGACACCGTTGCAAAGCTGACTGTGTGCTGAAGATGCCCAGCACATGCTTTCCCTCCTGGCTCTTTGGCTCTGGGAGCAGAGGCCAGACGTTCGTGCACTAATCGCCCTGCCCCTGGGCAGCCGAGAACAAGCTTTGCAGAGGTTGCATTCAAATGGTCTTTTAGATATGAAACCGAGGAGCGACAGCATTGATGGTGACACCGTTGCAAAGCGGACTGTATGCTGAAGATGCCCAGCACATGCTTTCCCTCCTGGCTCTTTGGCTCTGGGAGCAGAGGCCAGACGTTCGTGCACTAATTGCTGTGCCCCTGGGCAGCCGAGAGAATGCTTTGGAGAGGTTACATTCAAATGGAATTTTAGTTATGAAACCAAGGAGCGACAGCAATGATGGTGACACCGTTGCAAAGCTGAGTGTGTGCTGATTATTCTGAGCATCAGCTTTCCCTCCTGGCTCTTCGGCTCTGGGAGCAGAGACCAAACGTTCGTGCCATGCTCACTGTGCTGCTGGACAGCCGAGAGCAAGCTCCGGAGAGGGTGCATTCAAATGCAATTTTAGTTAGGAAATTGAGGAGCGACAGCAATGATGGTGACACCGTTGCAAAGCTGACTGTGTGCTGAAGATGCCCAGCACATGCTTTCCCTCCTGCCTCTTCGGCTGTGAGAGCACAGGCCAGACGTTCGTGCACTAATCGCCCTGCCCCTGGGCAGCCGAGAACAAGCTTTGCAGAGGTTGCATTCAAATGGACTTTTAGGAATGAAACCGAGGAGCGACAGCAATGATGGTGACACCGTTGCAAAGCTGACTGTGTGCTGAAGATGCCCAGCACATGCTTTCCCTCCTGGCTCTTTGGCTCTGGGAGCAGAGGCCAGACGTTCGTGCACTAATCGCTCTGCCCCTGGGCAGCCGAAAACAAGCTTTGCAGAGGTTGCATTCAAATGGACTTTTAGGAATGAAACCGAGGAGCGACAGCAATGATGGTGACACCGTTGCAAAGCTGACTGTGTGCTGAAGATGCCCAGCACATGCTTTCCCTCCTGGCTCTTTGGCTCTGGGAGCAGAGGCCAGACGTTCGTGCACTAATCGCTGTGCCCCTGGGCAGCCGAGAGAATGCTTTGGAGAGGTTACATTCAAAGGGAATTTTAGTTATGAAACCAAGGAGCGACAGCAATGATGGTGACACCGTTGCAAAGCTGAGTGTGTGCTGATTATTCTGAGCATCAGCTTTCCCTCCTGGCTCTTCGGCTCTGGGAGCAGAGACCAAACGTTGGTGCCATGCTCACTGTGCTGCTGGGCAGGCGAGAGCAAGCTCCGGAGAGGGTGCATTCAAATGCACTTTTAGTTAGGAAATTGAGGAGCGACAGCAATGATGGTGACACCGTTGCAAAGCTGACTGTGCGCTGAAAATGCCCAGAACATGCTTTCCCTCCTGGCTCTTCGGCTCTGGGAGCAGAGGCCAGACGTTCGTGCACTAATCGCCCTGCCTCTGGGCAGCCGAGAACAAGTTTTGCAGAGGTTGCATTCAAATGGACTTTTAGATATGAAACCGAGGAGCGAAAGCAATGATGGTGACACCGTTGCAAAGCTGACTGTGTGCTGAAGATGCCCAGCACATGCTTTCCCTCCTACCTCTTCAGCTGTGAGAGCAGAGGCCAGACGTTCGTGCACTAATCGCTCTGCCCCTGGGCAGCCGAAAACAAGCTTTGCAGAGGTTGCATTCAAATGGACTTTTAGGAATGAAACCGAGGAGCGACAGCAATGATGGTGACACCGTTGCAAAGCTGACTGTGTGCTGAAGATGCCCAGCACATGCTTTCCCTCCTGGCTCTTTGGCTCTGGGAGCAGAGGCCAGACGTTCGTGCACTAATCGCCCTGCCCCTGGGCAGCCGAGAACAAGCTTTGCAGAGGTTGCATTCAAATGGACTTTTAGATATGAAACCGAGGAGCGACAGCATTGATGGTGACACCGTTGCAAAGCGGACTGTGTGCTGAAGATGCCCAGCACATGCTTTCCCTCCTGCCTCTTCAGCTGTGAGAGCAGAGGCCAGACGTTCGTGCACTAATCGCTCTGCCCCTGGGCAGCCGAAAACAAGCTTTGCAGAGGTTGCATTCAAATAGACTTTTAGGAATGAAACCGAGGAGCGACAGCAATGATGGTGACACCGTTGCAAAGCTGACTGTGTGCTGAAGATGCCCAGCACATGCTTTACCTCCGGGCTCTTTGGCTCTGGGAGCAGAGGCCAGACGTTCGTGCACTAATCGCTGTGCCCCTGGGCAGCCGAGAGAAAGCTTTGGATAGGTTACATTCAAATGAAATTTTAGTTATGAAATCGAGGAGAGACAGCAATGATGGTGACACCGTTGCAAAGCTGAGTGTGTGCTGATTATTCTGAGCATCAGCTTTCCCTCCTGGCTCTTCGGCTCTGGGAGCAGAGACCAAACGTTCGTGCCATGCTCACTGTGCTGCTGGGCAGCCGAGAGCAAGCTCCGGAGAGGGTGCATTCAAATGCACTTTTAGTTATGAAACCGAGGAGCGACAGCAATGATGGTGACACCGTTGCAAAGCTGAGTGTGTGCTGATTATTCTGAGCATCAGCTTTCCCTCCTGGCTCTTCGGCTCTGGGAGCAGAGACCAAACGTTCGTGCCATGCTCACTGTGCTGCTGGGCAGCCGAGAGCAAGCTCCGGAGAGGGTGCATTCAAATGCACTTTTAGTTATGAAACCGAGGAGCGACAGCAATGATGGTGACACCGTTGCAAAGCTGACTGTGTGCTGAAGATGCCCAGCACATGCTTTCCCTCCTGGCTCTTTGGCCCTGGCAGCAGAGGCCAGACGTTCGTGCACTAATCGCTGTGCCCCTGGGCAGCCGAGAGAAAGCTTTGGAGAGGTTACATTCAAATGGAATTTTAGTTATGAAACCGAGGAGCGACAGCAATGATGGTGACACCGTTGCAAAGCTGACTGTGTGCTGAAGATGCCCAGCACATGCTTTCCCTCCTGCCTCTTCGGCTGTGAGAGCAGAGGCCAGACGTTCGTGCACTAATCGCTCTGCCCCTGGGCAGCCGAAAACAAGCTTTGCAGAGGTTGCATTCAAATGGACTTTTAGGAATGAAACCGAGGAGCGACAGCAATGATGGTGACACCGTTGCAAAGCTGACTGTGTGCTGAAGATGCCCAGCACATGCTTTCCCTCCGGGATCTTTGGCTCTGGGAGCAGAGGCCAGACGTTCGTGCACTAATCGCTGTGCCCCTGGGCAGCCAAGAGAAAGCTTTTGAGAGGTTACATTCAAATGGAATTTTAGTTATGAAACCGAGGAGCGACAGCAATGATGGTGACACCGTTGCAAAGCTGAGTGTGTGCTGATTATTCTGAGCATCAGCTTTCCCTCCTGGCTCTTTGGCTCTGGGAGCAGAGACCAAACGTTGGTGCCATGCTCACTGTGCTGCTGGGCAGCCGAGAGCAAGCTCCGGAGAGGGTGCATTCAAATGCACTTTTAGTTAGGAAATCGAGGAGCGACAGCAATGATGGTGACACCGTTGCAAAGCTGACTGTGTGCTGAAGATGCCCAGAACATGCTTTCCCTCCTGGCTCTTCGGCTCTGGGAGCAGAGGCCAGACGTTCGTGCACTAATCACTGTGCCCCTGGGCAGCCGAGAACAAGCTTTGCAGATGTTGCATTCAAATGGAATTTTAGTTATGAAACCGAGGAGCGAAAGCAATGATGGTGACACCGTTGCAAAGCTGACTGTGTGCTGAAGATGCCCAGCACATGCTTTCCCTCCTGCCTCTTCGGCTGTGAGAGCAGAGGCCAGACGTTCGTGCACTAATCGCTCTGCCCCTGGGCAGTTGAAAACAAGCTTTGCAGAGGTTGCATTCAAATGGACTTTTAGGAATGAAACCGAGGAGCGACAGCATTGATGGTGACACCGTTGCAAAGCGGACTGTGTGCTGAAGATGCCCAGCACATGCTTTCCCTCCTGCCTCTTCGGCTGTGAGAGCAGAGGCCAGACGTTCGTGCACTAATCGCTGTGCCCCTGGGCAGCCAAGAGAAAGCTTTTGAGAGGTTACATTCAAATGGAATTTTAGTTATGAAACCGAGGAGCGACAGCAATGATGGTGACACCGTTGCAAAGCTGACTGTGTGCTGAAGATGCCCAGCACATGCTTTCCCTCCTGGCTCTTCGGCTCTGGGAGCAGAGGCCAGACGTTCGTGCACTAATCGCCCTGCCCCTGGGCAGCCGAGAACAAGCTTTGCAGAGGTTGCATTCAAATGGTCTTTTAGATATGAAACCGAGGAGCGACAGCATTGATGGTGACACCGTTGCAAAGCGGACTGTGTGCTGAAGATGCCCAGCACATGCTTTCCCTCCTGGCTCTTTGGCTCTGGGAGCAGAGGCCAGACGTTCGTGCACTAATCGCTGTGCCCCTGGGCAGCCAAGAGAAAGCTTTTGAGAGGTTACATTCAAATGGAATTTTAGTTATGAAACCGAGGAGCGACAGCAATGATGGTGACACCGTTGCAAAGCTGACTGTGTGCTGAAGATGCCCAGCACATGCTTTCCCTCCTGGCTCTTCGGCTCTGGGAGCAGAGGCCAGACGTTCGTGCACTAATCGCCCTGCCCCTGGGCAGCCGAGAACAAGCTTTGCAGAGGTTGCATTCAAATGGACTTTTAGGAATGAAACCGAGGAGCGACAGCAATGATGGTGACACCGTTGCAAAGCTGACTGTGTGCTGAAGATGCCCAGCACATGCTTTACCTCCGGGCTCTTTGGCTCTGGGAGCAGAGGCCAGACGTTCGTGCACTAATCGCTGTGCCCCTGGGCAGCCGAGAGAAAGCTTTGGATAGGTTACATTCAAATGAAATTTTAGTTATGAAATCGAGGAGAGACAGCAATGATGGTGACACCGTTGCAAAGCTGAGTGTGTGCTGATTATTCTGAGCATCAGCTTTCCCTCCTGGCTCTTCGGCTCTGGGAGCAGAGACCAAACGTTCGTGCCATGCTCACTGTGCTGCTGGGCAGCCGAGAGCAAGCTCCGGAGAGGGTGCATTCAAATGCACTTTTAGTTATGAAACCGAGGAGCGACAGCAATGATGGTGACACCGTTGCAAAGCTGAGTGTGTGCTGATTATTCTGAGCATCAGCTTTCCCTCCTGGCTCTTCGGCTCTGGGAGCAGAGACCAAACGTTCGTGCCATGCTCACTGTGCTGCTGGGCAGCCGAGAGCAAGCTCCGGAGAGGGTGCATTCAAATGCACTTTTAGTTATGAAACCGAGGAGCGACAGCAATGATGGTGACACCGTTGCAAAGCTGACTGTGTGCTGAAGATGCCCAGCACATGCTTTCCCTCCTGGCTCTTTGGCCCTGGCAGCAGAGGCCAGACGTTCGTGCACTAATCACTGTGCCCCTGGGCAGCCGAGAGAAAGCTTTGGAGAGGTTACATTCAAATGGAATTTTAGTTATGAAACCGAGGAGCGACAGCAATGATGGTGACACCGTTGCAAAGCTGATTGTGTGCTGAAGATGCCCAGCACATGCTTTCCCTCCTGCCTCTTCGGCTGTGAGAGCAGAGGCCAGACGTTCGTGCACTAATCGCTCTGCCCCTGGGCAGCCGAAAACAAGCTTTGCAGAGGTTGCATTCAAATGGACTTTTAGGAATGAAACCGAGGAGCGACAGCAATGATGGTGACACCGTTGCAAAGCTGACTGTGTGCTGAAGATGCCCAGCACATGCTTTCCCTCCGGGATCTTTGGCTCTGGGAGCAGAGGCCAGACGTTCGTGCACTAATCGCTGTGCCCCTGGGCAGCCAAGAGAAAGCTTTTGAGAGGTTACATTCAAATGGAATTTTAGTTATGAAACCGAGGAGCGACAGCAATGATGGTGACACCGTTGCAAAGCTGAGTGTGTGCTGATTATTCTGAGCATCAGCTTTCCCTCCTGGCTCTTTGGCTCTGGGAGCAGAGACCAAACGTTGGTGCCATGCTCACTGTGCTGCTGGGCAGCCGAGAGCAAGCTCCGGAGAGGGTGCATTCAAATGCACTTTTAGTTAGGAAATCGAGGAGCGACAGCAATGATGGTGACACCGTTGCAAAGCTGACTGTGTGCTGAAGATGCCCAGAACATGCTTTCCCTCCTGGCTCTTCGGCTCTGGGAGCAGAGGCCAGACGTTCGTGCACTAATCGCCCTGCCCCTGGGCAGCCGAGAACAAGCTTTGCAGATGTTGCATTCAAATGGAATTTTAGTTATGAAACCGAGGAGCGAAAGCAATGATGGTGACACCGTTGCAAAGCTGACTGTGTGCTGAAGATGCCCAGCACATGCTTTCCCTCCTGCCTCTTCGGCTGTGAGAGCAGAGGCCAGACGTTCGTGCACTAATCGCTCTGCCCCTGGGCAGTTGAAAACAAGCTTTGCAGAGGTTGCATTCAAATGGACTTTTAGGAATGAAACCGAGGAGCGACAGCATTGATGGTGACACCGTTGCAAAGCGGACTGTGTGCTGAAGATGCCCAGCACATGCTTTCCCTCCTGCCTCTTCGGCTGTGAGAGCAGAGGCCAGACGTTCGTGCACTAATCGCTGTGCCCCTGGGCAGCCAAGAGAAAGCTTTTGAGAGGTTACATTCAAATGGAATTTTAGTTATGAAACCGAGGAGCGACAGCAATGATGGTGACACCGTTGCAAAGCTGACTGTGTGCTGAAGATGCCCAGCACATGCTTTCCCTCCTGGCTCTTCGGCTCTGGGAGCAGAGGCCAGACGTTCGTGCACTAATCGCCCTGCCCCTGGGCAGCCGAGAACAAGCTTTGCAGAGGTTGCATTCAAATGGTCTTTTAGATATGAAACCGAGGAGCGACAGCATTGATGGTGACACCGTTGCAAAGCGGACTGTGTGCTGAAGATGCCCAGCACATGCTTTCCCTCCTGGCTCTTTGGCTCTGGGAGCAGAGGCCAGACGTTCGTGCACTAATCGCTGTGCCCCTGGGCAGCCGAGAGAATGCTTTGGAGAGGTTACATTCAAATGGAATTTTAGTTATGAAACCAAGGAGCGACAGCAATGATGGTGACACCGTTGCAAAGCTGAGTGTGTGCTGATTATTCTGAGCATCAGCTTTCCCTCCTGGCTCTTCGGCTCTGGGAGCAGAGACCAAACGTTCGTGCCATGCTCACTGTGCTGCTGGGCAGCCGAGAGCAAGCTCCGGAGAGAATGCATTCAAATGCACTTTTAGTTAGGAAATTGAGGAGCGACAGCAATGATGGTGACACCGTTGCAAAGCTGACTGTGTGCTGAAGATGCCCAGCACATGCTTTCCCTCCTGCCTCTTCGGCTGTGAGAGCACAGGCCAGACGTTCGTGCACTAATCGCCCTGCCCCTGGGCAGCCGAAAACGAGCTTTGCAGAGGTTGCATTCAAATGGACTTTTAGGAATGAAACCGAGGAGCGACAGCAATGATGGTGACACCGTTGCAAAGCTGACTGTGTGCTGAAGATGCCCAGCACATGCTTTCCCTCCTGGCTCTTTGGCTCTGGCAGCAGAGGCCAGACGTTCGTGCACTAATCGCTGTGCTCCTGGGCAGCCGAGAGAAAGCTTTGGAGAGGTTACATTCAAATGGAATTTTAGTTATGAAACCGAGGAGCGACAGCAATGATGGTGACACCGTTGCAAAGCTGACTGTGTGCTGAAGATGCCCAGAACATGCTTTCCCTCCTGCCTCTTCGGCTGTGAGAGCAGAGGCCAGACGTTCGTGCACTAATCGCTCTGCCCCTGGGCAGCCGAAAACAAGCTTTGCAGAGGTTGCATTCAAATGGACTTTTAGGAATGAAACCGAGGAGCGACAGCAATGATGGTGACACCGTTGCAAAGCTGACTGTGTGCTGAAGATGCCCAGCACATGCTTTCCCTCCTGCCTCTTCGGCTGTGAGAGCACAGGCCAGACGTTCGTGCACTAATCGCTCTGCCCCTGGGCAGCCGAAAACAAGCTTTGCAGAGGTTGCATTCAAATGGACTTTTAGGAATGAAACCGAGGAGCGACAGCAATGATGTTGACACCGTTGCAAAGCTGACTGTGTGCAGAAGATGCCCAGCACATGCTTTCCCTCCTGGCTCTTTGGCTCTGGGAGCAGAGGCCAGACGTTCGTGCACTAATCGCTGTGCCCCTGGGCAGCCGAGAACAAGCTTTACAGAGGTTGCATTCAAATGGACTTTTAGATATGAAACCGAGGAGCAACAGCAATGATGGTGACACCGTTGCAAAGCTGACTGTGTGCTGAAGATGCCCAGCACATGCTTTCCCTCCTGCCTCTTCAGCTGTGAGAGCAGAGGCCAGACGTTCGTGCACTAATCGCTCTGCCCCTGGGCAGCCGAAAACAAGCTTTGCAGAGGTTGCATTCAAATGGACTTTTAGGAATGAAACCGAGGAGCGACAGCAATGATGGTGACACCGTTGCAAAGCTGACTGTGTGCTGAAGATGCCCAGCACATGCTTTCCCTCCTGGCTCTTTCGCTCTGGGAGCAGAGGCCAGACGTTCGTGCACTAATCGCTGTGCCCCTGGGCAGCCGAGAGAAAGCTTTGGAGAGATTACATTCAAATGGAATTTTAGTTATGAAACCGAGGAGCGACAGCAATGATGGTGACACCGTTGCAAAGCTGAGTGTGTGCTGATTATTCTGAGCATCAGCTTTCCCTCCTGGCTCTTCGGCTCTGGGAGCAGAGACCAAACGTTCGTGCCATGCTCACTGTGCTGCTTCGCAGCCGAGAGCAAGCTCCGGAGAGGGTGCATTCAAATGCACTTTTAGTTAGGAAATTGAGGAGCGACAGCAATGATGGTGACACCGTTGCAAAGCTGACTGTGCGCTGAAGATGCCCAGCACATGCTTTCCCTCCTGGCTCTTTGGCTCTGGGAGCAGAGGCCAGACGTTCGTGCACTAATCGCCCTGCCCCTGGGCAGCCGAGAACAAGCTTTGCAGAGGTTGCATTCAAATGGACTTTTAGATATGAAACCGAGGAGCGAAAGCAATGATGGTGACACCGTTGCAAAGCTGACTGTGTGCTGAAGATGCCCAGCACATGCTTTCCCTCCTGCCTCTTCGGCTGTGAGAGCAGAGGCCAGACGTTCGTGCACTAATCGCTCTGCCCCTGGGCAGCCGAAAACAAGCTTTGCAGAGGTTGCATTCAAATGGACTTTTAGGAATGAAACCGAGGAGCGACAGCAATGATGGTGACACCGTTGCAAAGCTGACTGTGTGCTGAAGATGCCCAGCACATGCTTTCCCTCCTGGCTCTTTGGCTCTGGGAGCAGAGGCCAGACGTTCGTGCACTAATCGCCCTGCCCCTGGGCAGCCGAGAACAAGCTTTGCAGAGGTTGCATTCAAATGGACTTTTAGATATGAAACCGAGGAGCGACAGCATTGATGGTGACACCGTTGCAAAGCGGACTGTGTGCTGAAGATGCCCAGCACATGCTTTCCCTCCTGCCTCTTCGGCTGTGAGAGCAGAGGCCAGACGTTCGTGCACTAATCGCTCTGCCCCTGGGCAGCCGAAAACAAGCTTTGCAGAGGTTGCATTCAAATAGACATTTAGGAATGAAACCGAGGAGCGACAGCAATGATGGTGACACCGTTGCAAAGCTGACTGTGTGCTGAAGATGCCCAGCACATGCTTTCCCTCCTGGCTCTTTGGCTCTGGGAGCAGAGGCCAGACGTTCGTGCACTAATCGCTGTGCCCCTGGGCAGCCAAGAGAAAGCTTTTGAGAGGTTACATTCAAATGGAATTTTAGTTATGAAACCGAGGAGCGACAGCAATGATGGTGACACCGTTGCAAAGCTGACTGTGTGCTGAAGATGCCCAGCACATGCTTTCCCTCCTGGCTCTTCGGCTCTGGGAGCAGAGGCCAGACGTTCGTGCACTAATCGCCCTGCCCCTGGGCAGCCGAGAACAAGCTTTGCAGAGGTTGCATTCAAATGGACTTTTAGATATGAAACGGAGGAGCGACAGCAATGATGGTGACACCGTTGCAAAGCTGACTGTGTGCTGAAGATGCCCAGCACATGCTTTCCCTCCTGCCTCTTCAGCTGTGAGAGCAGAGGCCAGACATTCGTGCACTAATCGCTCTGCCCCTGGGCAGCCGAAAACAAGCTTTGCAGAGGTTGCATTCAAATGGACTTTTAGGAATGAAACCGAGGAGCGACAGCAATGATGGTGACACCGTTGCAAAGCTGACTGTGTGCTGAAGATGCCCAGCACATGCTTTCCCTCCTGGCTCTTTGGCTCTGGGAGCAGAGGCCAGACGTTCGTGCACTAATCGCTGTGCCCCTGGGCAGCCGAGAGAAAGCTTTGGAGAGGTTACATTCAAATGGAATTTTAGTTATGCAACCGAGGAGCGACAGCAATGATGGTGACACCGTTGCAAAGCTGAGTGTGTGCTGATTATTCTGAGCATCAGCTTTCCCTCCTGGCTCTTCGGCTCTGGGAGCAGAGACCAAACGTTCGTGCCATGCTCACTGTGCTGCTGGGCAGCCGAGAGCAAGCTCCGGAGAGGGTGCATTCAAATGCACTTTTAGTTAGGAAATTGAGGAGCGACAGCAATGATGGTGACACCGTTGCAAAGCTGACTGTGCGCTTAAGATGCCCAGAACATGCTTTCCCTCCTGGTGCTTTGGCTCTGGGAGCAGAGGCCAGAAGTTCGTGCACTAATCGCCCTGCCCCTGGGCAGCCGAGAACAAGCTTTGCAGAGGTTGCATTCAAATGGACTTTTAGATATGAAACCGAGGAGCGACAGCAATGATGGTGACACCGTTGCAAAGCTGACTGTGTGCTGAAGATGCCCAGCACATGCTTTCCCTCCTGGCTCTTTGGCTCTGGCAGCAGAGGCCAGACGTTCGTGCACTAATCGCTGTGCCCCTGGGCAGCCGAGAGAATGCTTTGGAGAGGCTACATTCAAATGGAATTTTAGTTATGAAACCGAGGAGCGACAGCAATGATGGTGACACCGTTGCAAAGCTGACTGTGTGCTGAAGATGCCCAGCACATGCTTTCCCTCCTGCCTCTTCGGCTGTGAGAGCAGAGGCCAGACGTTCGTGCACTAATCGCTCTGCCCCTGGGCAGCCGAAAACAAGCTTTGCAGAGGTTGCATTCAAATGGACTTTAAGATATGAAACCGAGGAGCGACAGCAATGATGGTGACACCGTTGCAAAGCTGACTGTGTGCTGAAGATGCCCAGCACATGCTTTCCCTCCTGGCTCTTTGGCTCTGGGAGCAGAGGCCAGACGTTCGTGCACTAATCGCCCTGCCCCTGGGCAGCCGAGAACAAGCTTTGCAGAGGTTGCATTCAAATGGACTTTTAGATATGAAACCGAGGAGCGACAGCATTGATGGTGACACCGTTGCAAAGCGGACTGTGTGCTGAAGATGCCCAGCACATGCTTTCCCTCCTGCCTCTTCGGCTGTGAGAGCAGAGGCCAGACGTTCGTGCACTAATCGCTCTGCCCCTGGGCAGCCGAAAACAAGCTTTGCAGAGGTTGCATTCAAATAGACATTTAGGAATGAAACCGAGGAGCGACAGCAATGATGGTGACACCGTTGCAAAGCTGACTGTGTGCTGAAGATGCCCAGCACATGCTTTCCCTCCTGGCTCTTTGGCTCTGGGAGCAGAGGCCAGACGTTCGTGCACTAATCGCTGTGCCCCTGGGCAGCCAAGAGAAAGCTTTTGAGAGGTTACATTCAAATGGAATTTTAGTTATGAAACCGAGGAGCGACAGCAATGATGGTGACACCGTTGCAAAGCTGACTGTGTGCTGAAGATGCCCAGCACATGCTTTCCCTCCTGGCTCTTCGGCTCTGGGAGCAGAGGCCAGACGTTCGTGCACTAATCGCCCTGCCCCTGGGCAGCCGAGAACAAGCTTTGCAGAGGTTGCATTCAAATGGACTTTTAGATATGAAACGGAGGAGCGACAGCAATGATGGTGACACCGTTGCAAAGCTGACTGTGTGCTGAAGATGCCCAGCACATGCTTTCCCTCCTGCCTCTTCAGCTGTGAGAGCAGAGGCCAGACATTCGTGCACTAATCGCTCTGCCCCTGGGCAGCCGAAAACAAGCTTTGCAGAGGTTGCATTCAAATGGACTTTTAGGAATGAAACCGAGGAGCGACAGCAATGATGGTGACACCGTTGCAAAGCTGACTGTGTGCTGAAGATGCCCAGCACATGCTTTCCCTCCGGGCTCTTTGGCTCTGGGAGCAGAGGCCAGACGTTCGTGCACTAATCGCTGTGCCCCTGGGCAGCCGAGAGAAAGCTTTGGAGAGGTTACATTCAAATGGAATTTTAGTTATGAAACCGAGGAGCGACAGCAATGATGGTGACACCGTTGCAAAGCTGAGTGTGTGCTGATTATTCTGAGCATCAGCTTTCCCTCCTGGCTCTTCAGCTCTGGGAGCAGAGACCAAACGTTCGTGCCATGCTCACTGTGCTGCTGGGCAGCCGAGAGCAAGCTCCGGAGAGGGTGCATTCAAATGCACTTTTAGTTAGGAAATTGAGGAGCGACAGCAATGATGGTGACACCGTTGCAAAGCTGACTGTGCGCTTAAGATGCCCAGAACATGCTTTCCCTCCTGGTGCTTTGGCTCTGGGAGCAGAGGCCAGAAGTTCGTGCACTAATCGCCCTGCCCCTGGGCAGCCGAGAACAAGCTTTGCAGAGGTTGCATTCAAATGGACTTTTAGATATGAAACCGAGGAGCGACAGCAATGATGGTGACACCGTTGCAAAGCTGACTGTGTGCTGAAGATGCCCAGCACATGCTTTCCCTCCTGGCTCTTTGGCTCTGGCAGCAGAGGCCAGACGTTCGTGCACTAATCGCTGTGCCCCTGGGCAGCCGAGAGAATGCTTTGGAGAGGTTACATTCAAATGCACTTTTAGTTAGGAAATTGAGGAGCGACAGCAATGATGGTGACACCGTTGCAAAGCTGACTGTGTGCTGAAGATGCCCAGCACATGCTTTCCCTCCTGCCTCTTCGGCTGTGAGAGCAGAGGCCAGACGTTCGTGCACTAATCGCTCTGCCCCTGGGCAGCCGAAAACAAGCTTTGCAGAGGTTGCATTCAAATGGACTTTTAGGAATGAAACCGAGGAGCGACAGCAATGATGGTGACACCGTTGCAAAGCTGACTGTGTGCTGAAGATGCCCAGCACATGCTTTCCCTCCTGCCTCTTCGGCTGTGAGAGCAGAGGCCAGACGTTCGTGCACTAATCGCTCTGCCCCTGGGCAGCCGAAAACAAGCTTTGCAGAGGTTGCATTCAAATGGACTTTTAGGAATGAAACCGAGGAGCGACAGCAATGATGGTGACACCGTTGCAAAGCTGACTGTGTGCTGAAGATGCCCAGCACATGCTTTCCCTCCTACCTCTTCGGCTGTGAGAGCAGAGGGCAGACGTTCGTGCACTAATCGCTGTGCCCCTGGGCAGCCGAAAACAAGCTTTGCAGAGGTTGCATTCAAATGGACTTTTAGGAATGAAACCGAGGAGCGACAGCAATGATGGTGACACCGTTGCAAAGCTGACTGTGTGCAGAATATGCCCAGCACATGCTTTCCCTCCTGGCTCTTTGGCTCTGGGAGCAGAGGCCAGACGTTCGTGCACTAATCGCCCTGCCACTGGGCAGCCGAGAACAAGCTTTGCAGAGGTTGCATTCAAATGGACTTTTAGATATGAAACCGAGGAGCGACAGCAATGATGGTGACACCGTTGCAAAGCTGTCTGTGTCCTGAAGATGCCCAGCATATGCTTTCCCTCCTGCCTCTTCAGCTGTGAGAGCAGAGGCCAGACGTTCGTGCACTAATCGCTCTGCCCCTGGGCAGCCGAAAACAAGCTTTGCAGAGGTTGCATTCAAATGGACTTTTAGGAATGAAACCGAGGAGCGACAGCAATGATGGTGACACCGTTGCAAAGCTGACTGTGTGCTGAAGATGCCCAGCACATGCTTTCCCTCCTGGCTCTTTGGCTCTGGGAGCAGAGGCCAGACGTTCGTGCACTAATCGCTGTGCCCCTGGGCAGCCGAGAGAAAGCTTTGGAGAGGTTACATTCAAATGGAATTTTAGTTATGAAACCGAGGAGCGACAGCAATGATGGTGACACCGTTGCAAAGCTGAGTGTGTGCTGATTATTCTGAGCATCAGCTTTCCCTCCTGGCTCTTCGGCTCTGGGAGCAGAGACCAAACGTTGGTGCCATGCTCACTGTGCTGCTGGGCAGCCGAGAGCAAGCTTTGGAGAGGGCGCATTCAAATGCACTTTTAGTTAGGAAATTGAGGAGCGACAGCAATGATGGTGACACCGTTGCAAAGCTGACTGTGCGCTGAAGATGCCCAGAACTTGCTTTCCCTCCTGCCTCTTCGGCTGTGAGAGCAGAGGCCAGACGTTCGTGCACTAATCGCTCTGCCCCTGGGCAGCCGAAAACAAGCTTTGCAGAGGTTGCATTCAAATGGACTTTTAGGAATGAAACCGAGGAGCGACAGCAATGATGGTGACACCGTTGCAAAGCTGACTGTGTGCTGAAGATGCCCAGCACATGCTTTCCCTCCTGCCTCTTCGGCTGTGAGAGCACAGGCCAGACGTTCGTGCACTAATCGCTCTGCCCCTGGGCAGCCGAAAACAAGCTTTGCAGAGGTTGCATTCAAATGGACTTTTAGGAATGAAACCGAGGAGCGACAGCAATGATGTTGACACCGTTGCAAAGCTGACTGTGTGCAGAAGATGCCCAGCACATGCTTTCCCTCCTGGCTCTTTGGCTCTGGGAGCAGAGGCCAGACGTTCGTGCACTAATCGCTGTGCCCCTGGGCAGCCGAGAACAAGCTTTACAGAGGTTGCATTCAAATGGACTTTTAGATATGAAACCGAGGAGCAACAGCAATGATGGTGACACCGTTGCAAAGCTGACTGTGTGCTGAAGATGCCCAGCACATGCTTTCCCTCCTGCCTCTTCAGCTGTGAGAGCAGAGGCCAGACGTTCGTGCACTAATCGCTCTGCCCCTGGGCAGCCGAAAACAAGCTTTGCAGAGGTTGCATTCAAATGGACTTTTAGGAATGAAACCGAGGAGCGACAGCAATGATGGTGACACCGTTGCAAAGCTGACTGTGTGCTGAAGATGCCCAGCACATGCTTTCCCTCCTGGCTCTTTCGCTCTGGGAGCAGAGGCCAGACGTTCGTGCACTAATCGCTGTGCCCCTGGGCAGCCGAGAGAAAGCTTTGGAGAGATTACATTCAAATGGAATTTTAGTTATGAAACCGAGGAGCGACAGCAATGATGGTGACACCGTTGCAAAGCTGAGTGTGTGCTGATTATTCTGAGCATCAGCTTTCCCTCCTGGCTCTTCGGCTCTGGGAGCAGAGACCAAACGTTCGTGCCATGCTCACTGTGCTGCTTCGCAGCCGAGAGCAAGCTCCGGAGAGGGTGCATTCAAATGCACTTTTAGTTAGGAAATTGAGGAGCGACAGCAATGATGGTGACACCGTTGCAAAGCTGACTGTGCGCTGAAGATGCCCAGCACATGCTTTCCCTCCTGGCTCTTTGGCTCTGGGAGCAGAGGCCAGACGTTCGTGCACTAATCGCCCTGCCCCTGGGCAGCCGAGAACAAGCTTTGCAGAGGTTGCATTCAAATGGACTTTTAGATATGAAACCGAGGAGCGAAAGCAATGATGGTGACACCGTTGCAAAGCTGACTGTGTGCTGAAGATGCCCAGCACATGCTTTCCCTCCTGCCTCTTCGGCTGTGAGAGCAGAGGCCAGACGTTCGTGCACTAATCGCTCTGCCCCTGGGCAGCCGAAAACAAGCTTTGCAGAGGTTGCATTCAAATGGACTTTTAGGAATGAAACCGAGGAGCGACAGCAATGATGGTGACACCGTTGCAAAGCTGACTGTGTGCTGAAGATGCCCAGCACATGCTTTCCCTCCTGGCTCTTTGGCTCTGGGAGCAGAGGCCAGACGTTCGTGCACTAATCGCCCTGCCCCTGGGCAGCCGAGAACAAGCTTTGCAGAGGTTGCATTCAAATGGACTTTTAGATATGAAACCGAGGAGCGACAGCATTGATGGTGACACCGTTGCAAAGCGGACTGTGTGCTGAAGATGCCCAGCACATGCTTTCCCTCCTGCCTCTTCGGCTGTGAGAGCAGAGGCCAGACGTTCGTGCACTAATCGCTCTGCCCCTGGGCAGCCGAAAACAAGCTTTGCAGAGGTTGCATTCAAATAGACATTTAGGAATGAAACCGAGGAGCGACAGCAATGATGGTGACACCGTTGCAAAGCTGACTGTGTGCTGAAGATGCCCAGCACATGCTTTCCCTCCTGGCTCTTTGGCTCTGGGAGCAGAGGCCAGACGTTCGTGCACTAATCGCTGTGCCCCTGGGCAGCCAAGAGAAAGCTTTTGAGAGGTTACATTCAAATGGAATTTTAGTTATGAAACCGAGGAGCGACAGCAATGATGGTGACACCGTTGCAAAGCTGACTGTGTGCTGAAGATGCCCAGCACATGCTTTCCCTCCTGGCTCTTCGGCTCTGGGAGCAGAGGCCAGACGTTCGTGCACTAATCGCCCTGCCCCTGGGCAGCCGAGAACAAGCTTTGCAGAGGTTGCATTCAAATGGACTTTTAGATATGAAACGGAGGAGCGACAGCAATGATGGTGACACCGTTGCAAAGCTGACTGTGTGCTGAAGATGCCCAGCACATGCTTTCCCTCCTGCCTCTTCAGCTGTGAGAGCAGAGGCCAGACATTCGTGCACTAATCGCTCTGCCCCTGGGCAGCCGAAAACAAGCTTTGCAGAGGTTGCATTCAAATGGACTTTTAGGAATGAAACCGAGGAGCGACAGCAATGATGGTGACACCGTTGCAAAGCTGACTGTGTGCTGAAGATGCCCAGCACATGCTTTCCCTCCGGGCTCTTTGGCTCTGGGAGCAGAGGCCAGACGTTCGTGCACTAATCGCTGTGCCCCTGGGCAGCCGAGAGAAAGCTTTGGAGAGGTTACATTCAAATGGAATTTTAGTTATGCAACCGAGGAGCGACAGCAATGATGGTGACACCGTTGCAAAGCTGAGTGTGTGCTGATTATTCTGAGCATCAGCTTTCCCTCCTGGCTCTTCGGCTCTGGGAGCAGAGACCAAACGTTCGTGCCATGCTCACTGTGCTGCTGGGCAGCCGAGAGCAAGCTCCGGAGAGGGTGCATTCAAATGCACTTTTAGTTAGGAAATTGAGGAGCGACAGCAATGATGGTGACACCGTTGCAAAGCTGACTGTGCGCTTAAGATGCCCAGAACATGCTTTCCCTCCTGGTGCTTTGGCTCTGGGAGCAGAGGCCAGAAGTTCGTGCACTAATCGCCCTGCCCCTGGGCAGCCGAGAACAAGCTTTGCAGAGGTTGCATTCAAATGGACTTTTAGATATGAAACCGAGGAGCGACAGCAATGATGGTGACACCGTTGCAAAGCTGACTGTGTGCTGAAGATGCCCAGCACATGCTTTCCCTCCTGGCTCTTTGGCTCTGGCAGCAGAGGCCAGACGTTCGTGCACTAATCGCTGTGCCCCTGGGCAGCCGAGAGAATGCTTTGGAGAGGCTACATTCAAATGGAATTTTAGTTATGAAACCGAGGAGCGACAGCAATGATGGTGACACCGTTGCAAAGCTGACTGTGTGCTGAAGATGCCCAGCACATGCTTTCCCTCCTGCCTCTTCGGCTGTGAGAGCAGAGGCCAGACGTTCGTGCACTAATCGCTCTGCCCCTGGGCAGCCGAAAACAAGCTTTGCAGAGGTTGCATTCAAATGGACTTTAAGATATGAAACCGAGGAGCGACAGCAATGATGGTGACACCGTTGCAAAGCTGACTGTGTGCTGAAGATGCCCAGCACATGCTTTCCCTCCTGGCTCTTTGGCTCTGGGAGCAGAGGCCAGACGTTCGTGCACTAATCGCCCTGCCCCTGGGCAGCCGAGAACAAGCTTTGCAGAGGTTGCATTCAAATGGACTTTTAGATATGAAACCGAGGAGCGACAGCATTGATGGTGACACCGTTGCAAAGCGGACTGTGTGCTGAAGATGCCCAGCACATGCTTTCCCTCCTGCCTCTTCGGCTGTGAGAGCAGAGGCCAGACGTTCGTGCACTAATCGCTCTGCCCCTGGGCAGCCGAAAACAAGCTTTGCAGAGGTTGCATTCAAATAGACATTTAGGAATGAAACCGAGGAGCGACAGCAATGATGGTGACACCGTTGCAAAGCTGACTGTGTGCTGAAGATGCCCAGCACATGCTTTCCCTCCTGGCTCTTTGGCTCTGGGAGCAGAGGCCAGACGTTCGTGCACTAATCGCTGTGCCCCTGGGCAGCCAAGAGAAAGCTTTTGAGAGGTTACATTCAAATGGAATTTTAGTTATGAAACCGAGGAGCGACAGCAATGATGGTGACACCGTTGCAAAGCTGACTGTGTGCTGAAGATGCCCAGCACATGCTTTCCCTCCTGGCTCTTCGGCTCTGGGAGCAGAGGCCAGACGTTCGTGCACTAATCGCCCTGCCCCTGGGCAGCCGAGAACAAGCTTTGCAGAGGTTGCATTCAAATGGACTTTTAGATATGAAACGGAGGAGCGACAGCAATGATGGTGACACCGTTGCAAAGCTGACTGTGTGCTGAAGATGCCCAGCACATGCTTTCCCTCCTGCCTCTTCAGCTGTGAGAGCAGAGGCCAGACATTCGTGCACTAATCGCTCTGCCCCTGGGCAGCCGAAAACAAGCTTTGCAGAGGTTGCATTCAAATGGACTTTTAGGAATGAAACCGAGGAGCGACAGCAATGATGGTGACACCGTTGCAAAGCTGACTGTGTGCTGAAGATGCCCAGCACATGCTTTCCCTCCGGGCTCTTTGGCTCTGGGAGCAGAGGCCAGACGTTCGTGCACTAATCGCTGTGCCCCTGGGCAGCCGAGAGAAAGCTTTGGAGAGGTTACATTCAAATGGAATTTTAGTTATGAAACCGAGGAGCGACAGCAATGATGGTGACACCGTTGCAAAGCTGAGTGTGTGCTGATTATTCTGAGCATCAGCTTTCCCTCCTGGCTCTTCAGCTCTGGGAGCAGAGACCAAACGTTCGTGCCATGCTCACTGTGCTGCTGGGCAGCCGAGAGCAAGCTCCGGAGAGGGTGCATTCAAATGCACTTTTAGTTAGGAAATTGAGGAGCGACAGCAATGATGGTGACACCGTTGCAAAGCTGACTGTGCGCTTAAGATGCCCAGAACATGCTTTCCCTCCTGGTGCTTTGGCTCTGGGAGCAGAGGCCAGAAGTTCGTGCACTAATCGCCCTGCCCCTGGGCAGCCGAGAACAAGCTTTGCAGAGGTTGCATTCAAATGGACTTTTAGATATGAAACCGAGGAGCGACAGCAATGATGGTGACACCGTTGCAAAGCTGACTGTGTGCTGAAGATGCCCAGCACATGCTTTCCCTCCTGGCTCTTTGGCTCTGGCAGCAGAGGCCAGACGTTCGTGCACTAATCGCTGTGCCCCTGGGCAGCCGAGAGAATGCTTTGGAGAGGTTACATTCAAATGCACTTTTAGTTAGGAAATTGAGGAGCGACAGCAATGATGGTGACACCGTTGCAAAGCTGACTGTGTGCTGAAGATGCCCAGCACATGCTTTCCCTCCTGCCTCTTCGGCTGTGAGAGCAGAGGCCAGACGTTCGTGCACTAATCGCTCTGCCCCTGGGCAGCCGAAAACAAGCTTTGCAGAGGTTGCATTCAAATGGACTTTTAGGAATGAAACCGAGGAGCGACAGCAATGATGGTGACACCGTTGCAAAGCTGACTGTGTGCTGAAGATGCCCAGCACATGCTTTCCCTCCTGCCTCTTCGGCTGTGAGAGCAGAGGCCAGACGTTCGTGCACTAATCGCTCTGCCCCTGGGCAGCCGAAAACAAGCTTTGCAGAGGTTGCATTCAAATGGACTTTTAGGAATGAAACCGAGGAGCGACAGCAATGATGGTGACACCGTTGCAAAGCTGACTGTGTGCTGAAGATGCCCAGCACATGCTTTCCCTCCTACCTCTTCGGCTGTGAGAGCAGAGGGCAGACGTTCGTGCACTAATCGCTGTGCCCCTGGGCAGCCGAAAACAAGCTTTGCAGAGGTTGCATTCAAATGGACTTTTAGGAATGAAACCGAGGAGCGACAGCAATGATGGTGACACCGTTGCAAAGCTGACTGTGTGCAGAATATGCCCAGCACATGCTTTCCCTCCTGGCTCTTTGGCTCTGGGAGCAGAGGCCAGACGTTCGTGCACTAATCGCCCTGCCACTGGGCAGCCGAGAACAAGCTTTGCAGAGGTTGCATTCAAATGGACTTTTAGATATGAAACCGAGGAGCGACAGCAATGATGGTGACACCGTTGCAAAGCTGTCTGTGTCCTGAAGATGCCCAGCATATGCTTTCCCTCCTGCCTCTTCAGCTGTGAGAGCAGAGGCCAGACGTTCGTGCACTAATCGCTCTGCCCCTGGGCAGCCGAAAACAAGCTTTGCAGAGGTTGCATTCAAATGGACTTTTAGGAATGAAACCGAGGAGCGACAGCAATGATGGTGACACCGTTGCAAAGCTGACTGTGTGCTGAAGATGCCCAGCACATGCTTTCCCTCCTGGCTCTTTGGCTCTGGGAGCAGAGGCCAGACGTTCGTGCACTAATCGCTGTGCCCCTGGGCAGCCGAGAGAAAGCTTTGGAGAGGTTACATTCAAATGGAATTTTAGTTATGAAACCGAGGAGCGACAGCAATGATGGTGACACCGTTGCAAAGCTGAGTGTGTGCTGATTATTCTGAGCATCAGCTTTCCCTCCTGGCTCTTCGGCTCTGGGAGCAGAGACCAAACGTTGGTGCCATGCTCACTGTGCTGCTGGGCAGCCGAGAGCAAGCTTTGGAGAGGGCGCATTCAAATGCACTTTTAGTTAGGAAATTGAGGAGCGACAGCAATGATGGTGACACCGTTGCAAAGCTGACTGTGCGCTGAAGATGCCCAGAACTTGCTTTCCCTCCTGGCTCTTCGGCTCTGGGAGCAGAGGCCAGACGTTCGTGCACTAATCGCCCTGCCCCTGGGCAGCCGAGAACAAGCTTTGCAGAGGTTGCATTCAAATGGACTTTTAGATATGAAACCGAGGAGCGAAAGCAATGATGGTGACACCGTTGCAAAGCTGACTGTGTGCTGAAGATGCCCAGCACATGCTTTCCCTCCTGCCTCTTCGGCTGTGAGAGCAGAGGCCAGATGTTCGTGCACTAATCGCTCTGCCCCTGGGCAGCCGAAAACAAGCTTTGCAGAGGTTGCATTCAAATAGACTTTTAGGAATGAAACCGAGGAGCGACAGCAATGATGGTGACACCGTTGCAAAGCTGACTGTGTGCTGAAGATGCCCAGCACATGCTTTCCCTCCTGGCTCTTTGGCTCTGGGAGCAGAGGCTAGACGTTCGTGCACTAATCGCCCTGCCCCTGGGCAGCCAAGAGAAAGCTTTTGAGAGGTTACATTCAAATGGAATTTTAGTTATGAAACCGAGGAGCGACAGCAATGATGGTGACACCGTTGCAAAGCTGACTGTGTGCTGTAGATGCCCAGCACATGCTTTCCCTCCTGGCTCTTCGGCTCTGTGAGCAGAGGCCAGACGTTCGTGCACTAATCGCCCTGCCCCTGGGCAGCCGAGAACAAGCTTTGCAGAGGTTGCATTCAAATGGACTTTAAGATATGAAACCGAGGAGCGACAGCAATGATGGTGACACCGTTGCAAAGCTGACTGTGTGCTGAAGATGCCCAGAACATGCTTTCCCTCCTGCCTCTTCGGCTGTGAGAGCAGAGGCCAGACGTTCGTGCACTAATCGCTCTGCCCCTGGGCAGCCGAAAACGAGCTTTGCAGAGGTTGCATTCAAATGGACTTTTAGGAATGAAACCGAGGAGCGACAGCAATGATGGTGACACCGTTGCAAAGCTGACTGTGTGCTGAAGATGCCCAGCACATGCTTTCCCTCCTGGCTCTTTGGCTCTGGCAGCAGAGGCCAGACGTTCGTGCACTAATCGCTGTGCTCCTGGGCAGCCGAGAGAAAGCTTTGGAGAGGTTACATTCAAATGGAATTTTAGTTATGAAACCGAGGAGCGACAGCAATGATGGTGACACCGTTGCAAAGCTGACTGTGTGCTGAAGATGCCCAGCACATGCTTTCCCTCCTGCCTCTTCGGCTGTGAGAGCAGAGGCCAGACGTTCGTGCACTAATCGCTCTGCCCCTGGGCAGCCGAAAACAAGCTTTGCAGAGGTTGCATTCAAATGGACTTTTAGGAATGAAACCGAGGAGCGACAGCAATGATGGTGACACCGTTGCAAAGCTGACTGTGTGCTGAAGATGCCCAGCACATGCTTTCCCGCCTGGCTCTTTGGCTCTGGGAGCAGAGGCCAGACGTTCGTGCACTAATCGCTGTGCCCCTGGGCAGCCGAGAGAAAGCTTTGGAGAGGTTACATTCAAATGGAATTTTAGTTATGAAACCGAGGAGCGACAGCAATGATGGTGACACCGTTGCAAAGCTGAGTGTGTGCTGATTATTCTGAGCATCAGCTTTCCCTCCTGTCTCTTCGGCTCTGGGAGCAGAGACCAAACGTTCGTGCCATGCTCACTGTGCTGCTGGGCAGCCGAGAGCAAGCTCCGGAGAGGGTGCATTGAAATGCACTTTTAGTTAGGAAATCGAGGAGCGACAGCAATGATGGTGACACCGTTGCAAAGCTGACTGTGTGCTGAAGATGCCCAGAACATGCTTTCCCTCCTGGCTCTTCGGCTCTGGGAGCAGAGGCCAGACGTTCGTGCACTAATCGCCCTGCCCCTGGGCAGCCGAGAACAAGCTTTGCAGAGGTTGCATTCAAATGGACTTTTAGATATGAAACCGAGGAGCGACAGCAATGATGGTGACACCGTTGCAAAGCTGAGTGTGTGCTGATTATTCTGAGCATCAGCTTTCCCTCCTGGCTCTTTGGCTCTGGGAGCAGAGACCAAACGTTGGTGCCATGCTCACTGTGCTGCTGGGCAGCCGAGAGCAAGCTCCGGAGAGGGTGCATTCAAATGCACTTTTAGTTAGGAAATCGAGGAGCGACAGCAATGATGGTGACACCGTTGCAAAGCTGACTGTGTGCTGAAGATGCCCAGAACATGCTTTCCCTCCTGGCTCTTCGGCTCTGGGAGCAGAGGCCAGACGTTCGTGCACTAATCGCCCTGCCCCTGGGCAGCCGAGAACAAGCTTTGCAGAGGTTGCATTCAAATGGACTTTTAGATATGAAACCGAGGAGCGACAGCATTGATGGTGACACCGTTGCAAAGCGGACTGTGTGCTGAAGATGCCCAGCACATGCTTTCCCTCCTGCCTCTTCGGCTGTGAGAGCAGAGGCCAGACGTTCGTGCACTAATCGCTCTGCCCCTGGGCAGCCGAAAACAAGCTTTGCAGAGGTTGCATTCAAATAGACATTTAGGAATGAAACCGAGGAGCGACAGCAATGATGGTGACACCGTTGCAAAGCTGACTGTGTGCTGAAGATGCCCAGCACATGCTTTCCCTCCTGGCTCTTTGGCTCTGGGAGCAGAGGCCAGACGTTCGTGCACTAATCGCTGTGCCCCTGGGCAGCCAAGAGAAAGCTTTTGAGAGGTTACATTCAAATGGAATTTTAGTTATGAAACCGAGGAGCGACAGCAATGATGGTGACACCGTTGCAAAGCTGACTGTGTGCTGAAGATGCCCAGCACATGCTTTCCCTCCTGGCTCTTCGGCTCTGGGAGCAGAGGCCAGACGTTCGTGCACTAATCGCCCTGCCCCTGGGCAGCCGAGAACAAGCTTTGCAGAGGTTGCATTCAAATGGACTTTTAGATATGAAACGGAGTAGCGACAGCAATGATGGTGACACCGTTGCAAAGCTGACTGTGTGCTGAAGATGCCCAGCACATGCTTTCCCTCCTGCCTCTTCAGCTGTGAGAGCAGAGGCCAGACATTCGTGCACTAATCGCTCTGCCCCTGGGCAGCCGAAAACAAGCTTTGCAGAGGTTGCATTCAAATGGACTTTTAGGAATGAAACCGAGGAGCGACAGCAATGATGGTGACACCGTTGCAAAGCTGACTGTGTGCTGAAGATGCCCAGCACATGCTTTCCCTCCGGGCTCTTTGGCTCTGGGAGCAGAGGCCAGACGTTCGTGCACTAATCGCTGTGCCCCTGGGCAGCCGAGAGAAAGCTTTGGAGAGGTTACATTCAAATGGAATTTTAGTTATGAAACCGAGGAGCGACAGCAATGATGGTGACACCGTTGCAAAGCTGAGTGTGTGCTGATTATTCTGAGCATCAGCTTTCCCTCCTGGCTCTTCAGCTCTGGGAGCAGAGACCAAACGTTCGTGCCATGCTCACTGTGCTGCTGGGCAGCCGAGAGCAAGCTCCGGAGAGGGTGCATTCAAATGCACTTTTAGTTAGGAAATTGAGGAGCGACAGCAATGATGGTGACACCGTTGCAAAGCTGACTGTGCGCTTAAGATGCCCAGAACATGCTTTCCCTCCTGGTGCTTTGGCTCTGGGAGCAGAGGCCAGAAGTTCGTGCACTAATCGCCCTGCCCCTGGGCAGCCGAGAACAAGCTTTGCAGAGGTTGCATTCAAATGGACTTTTAGATATGAAACCGAGGAGCGACAGCAATGATGGTGACACCGTTGCAAAGCTGACTGTGTGCTGAAGATGCCCAGCACATGCTTTCCCTCCTGGCTCTTTGGCTCTGGCAGCAGAGGCCAGACGTTCGTGCACTAATCGCTGTGCCCCTGGGCAGCCGAGAGAATGCTTTGGAGAGGTTACATTCAAATGCACTTTTAGTTAGGAAATTGAGGAGCGACAGCAATGATGGTGACACCGTTGCAAAGCTGACTGTGTGCTGAAGATGCCCAGCACATGCTTTCCCTCCTGCCTCTTCGGCTGTGAGAGCAGAGGCCAGACGTTCGTGCACTAATCGCTCTGCCCCTGGGCAGCCGAAAACAAGCTTTGCAGAGGTTGCATTCAAATGGACTTTTAGGAATGAAACCGAGGAGCGACAGCAATGATGGTGACACCGTTGCAAAGCTGACTGTGTGCTGAAGATGCCCAGCACATGCTTTCCCTCCTGCCTCTTCGGCTGTGAGAGCAGAGGCCAGACGTTCGTGCACTAATCGCTCTGCCCCTGGGCAGCCGAAAACAAGCTTTGCAGAGGTTGCATTCAAATGGACTTTTAGGAATGAAACCGAGGAGCGACAGCAATGATGGTGACACCGTTGCAAAGCTGACTGTGTGCTGAAGATGCCCAGCACATGCTTTCCCTCCTACCTCTTCGGCTGTGAGAGCAGAGGGCAGACGTTCGTGCACTAATCGCTGTGCCCCTGGGCAGCCGAGAGAAAGCTTTGGAGAGGTTACATTCAAATGGAATTTTAGTTATGAAACCGAGGAGCGACAGCAATGATGGTGACACCGTTGCAAAGCTGAGTGTGTGCTGATTATTCTGAGCATCAGCTTTCCCTCCTGGCTCTTCGGCTCTGGGAGCAGAGACCAAACGTTGGTGCCATGCTCACTGTGCTGCTGGGCAGCCGAGAGCAAGCTTTGGAGAGGGCGCATTCAAATGCACTTTTAGTTAGGAAATTGAGGAGCGACAGCAATGATGGTGACACCGTTGCAAAGCTGACTGTGCGCTGAAGATGCCCAGAACTTGCTTTCCCTCCTGGCTCTTCGGCTCTGGGAGCAGAGGCCAGACGTTCGTGCACTAATCGCCCTGCCCCTGGGCAGCCGAGAACAAGCTTTGCAGAGGTTGCATTCAAATGGACTTTTAGATATGAAACCGAGGAGCGAAAGCAATGATGGTGACACCGTTGCAAAGCTGACTGTGTGCTGAAGATGCCCAGCACATGCTTTCCCTCCTGCCTCTTCGGCTGTGAGAGCAGAGGCCAGATGTTCGTGCACTAATCGCTCTGCCCCTGGGCAGCCGAAAACAAGCTTTGCAGAGGTTGCATTCAAATAGACTTTTAGGAATGAAACCGAGGAGCGACAGCAATGATGGTGACACCGTTGCAAAGCTGACTGTGTGCTGAAGATGCCCAGCACATGCTTTCCCTCCTGGCTCTTTGGCTCTGGGAGCAGAGGCTAGACGTTCGTGCACTAATCGCCCTGCCCCTGGGCAGCCAAGAGAAAGCTTTTGAGAGGTTACATTCAAATGGAATTTTAGTTATGAAACCGAGGAGCGACAGCAATGATGGTGACACCGTTGCAAAGCTGACTGTGTGCTGTAGATGCCCAGCACATGCTTTCCCTCCTGGCTCTTCGGCTCTGTGAGCAGAGGCCAGACGTTCGTGCACTAATCGCCCTGCCCCTGGGCAGCCGAGAACAAGCTTTGCAGAGGTTGCATTCAAATGGACTTTAAGATATGAAACCGAGGAGCGACAGCAATGATGGTGACACCGTTGCAAAGCTGACTGTGTGCTGAAGATGCCCAGAACATGCTTTCCCTCCTGCCTCTTCGGCTGTGAGAGCAGAGGCCAGACGTAAGTGCACTAATCGCTCTGCCCCTGGGCAGCCGAAAACGAGCTTTGCAGAGGTTGCATTCAAATGGACTTTTAGGAATGAAACCGAGGAGCGACAGCAATGATGGTGACACCGTTGCAAAGCTGACTGTGTGCTGAAGATGCCCAGCACATGCTTTCCCTCCTGGCTCTTTGGCTCTGGCAGCAGAGGCCAGACGTTCGTGCACTAATCGCTGTGCTCCTGGGCAGCCGAGAGAAAGCTTTGGAGAGGTTACATTCAAATGGAATTTTAGTTATGAAACCGAGGAGCGACAGCAATGATGGTGACACCGTTGCAAAGCTGACTGTGTGCTGAAGATGCCCAGCACATGCTTTCCCTCCTGCCTCTTCGGCTGTGAGAGCAGAGGCCAGACGTTCGTGCACTAATCGCTCTGCCCCTGGGCAGCCGAAAACAAGCTTTGCAGAGGTTGCATTCAAATGGACTTTTAGGAATGAAACCGAGGAGCGACAGCAATGATGGTGACACCGTTGCAAAGCTGACTGTGTGCTGAAGATGCCCAGCACATGCTTTCCCGCCTGGCTCTTTGGCTCTGGGAGCAGAGGCCAGACGTTCGTGCACTAATCGCTGTGCCCCTGGGCAGCCGAGAGAAAGCTTTGGAGAGGTTACATTCAAATGGAATTTTAGTTATGAAACCGAGGAGCGACAGCAATGATGGTGACACCGTTGCAAAGCTGAGTGTGTGCTGATTATTCTGAGCATCAGCTTTCCCTCCTGTCTCTTCGGCTCTGGGAGCAGAGACCAAACGTTCGTGCCATGCTCACTGTGCTGCTGGGCAGCCGAGAGCAAGCTCCGGAGAGGGTGCATTGAAATGCAATTTTAGTTAGGAAATCGAGGAGCGACAGCAATGATGGTGACACCGTTGCAAAGCTGACTGTGTGCTGAAGATGCCCAGAACATGCTTTCCCTCCTGGCTCTTCGGCTCTGGGAGCAGAGGCCAGACGTTCGTGCACTAATCGCCCTGCCCCTGGGCAGCCGAGAACAAGCTTTGCAGAGGTTGCATTCAAATGGACTTTTAGATATGAAACCGAGGAGCGACAGCAATGATGGTGACACCGTTGCAAAGCTGAGTGTGTGCTGATTATTCTGAGCATCAGCTTTCCCTCCTGGCTCTTTGGCTCTGGGAGCAGAGACCAAACGTTGGTGCCATGCTCACTGTGCTGCTGGGCAGCCGAGAGCAAGCTCCGGAGAGGGTGCATTCAAATGCACTTTTAGTTAGGAAATCGAGGAGCGACAGCAATGATGGTGACACCGTTGCAAAGCTGACTGTGTGCTGAAGATGCCCAGAACATGCTTTCCCTCCTGGCTCTTCGGCTCTGGGAGCAGAGGCCAGACGTTCGTGCACTAATCGCCCTGCCCCTGGGCAGCCGAGAACAAGCTTTGCAGATGTTGCATTCAAATGGAATTTTAGTTATGAAACCGAGGAGCGAAAGCAATGATGGTGACACCGTTGCAAAGCTGACTGTGTGCTGAAGATGCCCAGCACATGCTTTCCCTCCTGCCTCTTCGGCTGTGAGAGCAGAGGCCAGACGTTCGTGCACTAATCGCTCTGCCCCTGGGCAGTTGAAAACAAGCTTTGCAGAGGTTGCATTCAAATGGACTTTTAGGAATGAAACCGAGGAGCGACAGCAATGATGGTGACACCGTTGCAAAGCTGACTGTGTGCTGAAGATGCCCAGCACATGCTTTCCCTCCTGGCTCTTTGGCTCTGGGAGCAGAGGCCAGACGTTCGTGCACTAATCGCCCTGCCCCTGGGCAGCCGAGAACAAGCTTTGCAGAGGTTGCATTCAAATGGACTTTTAGATATGAAACCGAGGAGCGACAGCATTGATGGTGACACCGTTGCAAAGCGGACTGTGTGCTGAAGATGCCCAGCACATGCTTTCCCTCCTGCCTCTTCGGCTGTGAGAGCAGAGGCCAGACGTTCGTGCACTAATCGCTCTGCCCCTGGGCAGCCGAAAACAAGCTTTGCAGAGGTTGCATTCAAATGGACTTTTAGGAATGAAACCGAGGAGCGACAGCAATGATGGTGACACCGTTGCAAAGCTGACTGTGTGCTGAAGATGCCCAGCACATGCTTTCCCTCCTGGCTCTTTGGCTCTGGGAGCAGAGGCCAGACGTTCGTGCACTAATCGCTGTGCCCCTGGGCAGCCAAGAGAAAGCTTTTGAGAGGTTACATTCAAATGGAATTTTAGTTATGAAACCGAGGAGCGACAGCAATGATGGTGACACCGTTGCAAAGCTGACTGTGTGCTGAAGATGCCCAGCACATGCTTTCCCTCCTGGCTCTTCGGCTCTGGGAGCAGAGGCCAGACGTTCGTGCACTAATCGCCCTGCCCCTGGGCAGCCGAGAACAAGCTTTGCAGAGGTTGCATTCAAATGGACTTTAAGATATGAAACCAAGGAGCGACAGCAATGATGGTGACACCGTTGCAAAGCTGACTGTGTGCTGAAGATGCCCAGCACATGCTTTCCCTCCTGCCTCTTCGGCTGTGAGAGCAGAGGCCAGACGTTCGTGCACTAATCGCTCTGCCCCTGGGCAGCCGAAAACAAGCTTTGCAGAGGTTGCATTCAAATAGACTTTTAGGAATGAAACCGAGGAGCGACAGCAATGATGGTGACACCGTTGCAAAGCTGACTGTGTGCTGAAGATGCCCAGCACATGCTTTCCCTCCTGGCTCTTTGGCTCTGGGAGCAGAGGCCAGACGTTCGTGCACTAATCGCTGTGCCCCTGGGCAGCCGAGAGAAAGCTTTGGAGAGGTTACATTCAAATGGAATTTTAGTTAAGAAACCGAGGAGCGACAGCAATGATGGTGACACCGTTGCAAAGCTGAGTGTGTGCTGATTATTCTGAGCATCAGCTTTCCCTCCTGGCTCTTTGGCTCTGGGAGCAGAGAGCAAACGTTGGTGCCATGCTCACTGTGCTGCTGGGCAGCCGAGAGCAAGCTCCGGAGAGGGTGCATTCAAATGCACTTTTAGTTAGGAAATCGAGGAGCGACAGCAATGATGGTGACACCGTTGCAAAGCTGACTGTGTGCTGAAGATGCCCAGAACATGCTTTCCCTCCTGGCTCTTCGGCTCTGGGAGCAGAGGCCAGACGTTCGTGCACTAATCGCCCTGCCCCTGGGCAGCCGAGAACAAGCTTTGCAGATGTTGCATTCAAATGGAATTTTAGTTATGAAACCGAGGAGCGAAAGCAATGATGGTGACACCGTTGCAAAGCTGACTGTGTGCTGAAGATGCCCAGCACATGCTTTCTCTCCTGCCTCTTCGGCTGTGAGAGCAGAGGCCAGACGTTCGTGCACTAATCGCTCTGCCCCTGGGCAGTTGAAAACAAGCTTTGCAGAGGTTGCATTCAAATGGACTTTTAGGAATGAAACCGAGGAGCGACAGCAATGATGGTGACACCGTTGCAAAGCTGACTGTGTGCTGAAGATGCCCAGCACATGCTTTCCCTCCTGCCTCTTTGGCTCTGGGAGCAGAGGCCAGACGTTCGTGCACTAATCGCCCTGCCCTGGGCAGCCGAGAACAAGCTTTGCAGAGGTTGCATTCAAATGGACTTTTAGATATGAAACCGAGGAGCGACATCATTGATGGTGACACCGTTGCAAAGCGGACTGTGTGCTGAAGATGCCCAGCACATGCTTTCCCTCCTGCCTCTTCGGCTGTGAGAGCAGAGGCCAGACGTTCGTGCACTAATCGCTCTGCCCCTGGGCAGCCGAAAACAAGCTTTGCAGAGGTTGCATTCAAATGGACTTTTAGGAATGAAACCGAGGAGCGACAGCAATGATGGTGACACCGTTGCAAAGCTGACTGTGTGCTGAAGATGCCCAGCACATGCTTTCCCTCCTGGCTCTTTGGCTCTGGGAGCAGAGGCCAGACGTTCGTGCACTAATCGCTGTGCCCCTGGGCAGCCAAGAGAAAGCTTTTGAGAGGTTACATTCAAATGGAATTTTAGTTATGAAACCGAGGAGCGACAGCAATGATGGTGACACCGTTGCAAAGCTGACTGTGTGCTGAAGATGCCCAGCACATGCTTTCCCTCCTGGCTCTTCGGCTCTGGGAGCAGAGGCCAGACGTTCGTGCACTAATCGCCCTGCCCCTGGGCAGCCGAGAACAAGCTTTGCAGAGGTTGCATTCAAATGGACTTTAAGATATGAAACCGAGGAGCGACAGCAATGATGGTGACACCGTTGCAAAGCTGACTGTGTGCTGAAGATGCCCAGCACATGCTTTCCCTCCTGCCTCTTCGGCTGTGAGAGCAGAGGCCAGACGTTCGTGCACTAATCGCTCTGCCCCTGGGCAGCCGAAAACAAGCTTTGCAGAGGTTGCATTCAAATGGACTTTTAGGAATGAAACCGAGGAGCGACAGCAATGATGGTGACACCGTTGCAAAGCTGACTGTGTGCTGAAGATGCCCAGCACATGCTTTCCCTCCGGGCTCTTTGGCTCTGGGAGCAGAGGCCAGGCGTTCGTGCACTAATCGCTGTGCCCCTGGGCAGCCGAGAGAAAGCTTTGGAGAGGTTACATTCAAATGGAATTTTAGTTATGAAACCGAGGAGCGACAGCAATGATGGTGATACCGTTGCAAAGCTGAGTGTGTGCTGATTATTCTGAGCATCAGCTTTCCCTCCTGGCTCTTCGGCTCTGGGAGCAGAGACCAAACGTTGGTGCCATGCTCACTGTGCTGCTGGGCAGCCGAGAGCAAGCTCCGGAGAGGGTGCATTCAAATGCACTTTTAGTTAGGAAATCGAGGAGCGACAGCAATGATGGTGACACCGTTGCAAAGCTGACTGTGTGCTGAAGATGCCCAGCACATGCTTTCCCTCCTGCCTCTTCGGCTGTGAGAGCAGAGGCCAGACGTTCGTGCACTAATCGCTCTGCCCCTGGGCAGCCGAAAACGAGCTTTGCAGAGGTTGCATTCAAATGGAATTTTAGGAATGAAACCGAGGAGCGACAGCAATGATGGTGACACCGTTGCAAAGCTGACTGTGTGCTGAAGATGCCCAGCACATGCTTTCCCTCCTGGCTCTTTGGCTCTGGCAGCAGAGGCCAGATGTTCGTGCACTAATCGCTGTGCTCCTGGGCAGCCGAGAGAAAGCTTTGGAGAGGTTACATTCAAATGGAATTTTAGTTATGAAACCGAGGAGCGACAGCAATGATGGTGACACCGTTGCAAAGCTGACTGTGTGCTGAAGATGCCCAGCACATGCTTTCCCTCCTGCCTCTTCGGCTGTGAGAGCAGAGGCCAGACGTTCGTGCACTAATCGCTCTGCCCCTTGGGCAGCCGAAAACAAGCTTTGCAGAGGTTGCATTCAAATGGACTTTTAGGAATGAAACCGAGGAGCGACAGCAATGATGGTGACACCGTTGCAAAGCTGACTGTGTGCTGAAGATGCCCAGCACATGCTTTCCCTCCTGCCTCTTCGGCTGTGAGAGCACAGACCAGACGTTCGTGCACTAATCGCTCTGCCCCTGGGCAGCCGAAAACAAGCTTTGCAGAGGTTGCATTCAAATGGACTTTTAGGAATGAAACCGAGGAGCGACAGCAATGATGGTGACACCGTTGCAAAGCTGACTGTGTGCAGAAGATGCCCAGCACATGCTTTCCCTCCTGGCTCTTTGGCTCTGGGAGCAGAGGCCAGACGTTCGTGCACTAATCGCTCTGCCCCTGGGCAGCCGAGAACAAGCTTTACAGAGGTTGCATTCAAATGGACTTTTAGATATGAAACCGAGGAGCAACAGCAATGATGGTGACACCGTTGCAAAGCTGACTGTGTGCTGAAGATGCCCAGCACATGCTTTCCCTCCTGCCTCTTCAGCTGTGAGAGCAGAGGCCAGACGTTCGTGCACTAATCGCTCTGCCCCTGGGCAGCCGAAAACAAGCTTTGCAGAGGTTGCATTCAAATGGACTTTTAGGAATGAAACCGAGGAGCGACAGCAATGATGGTGACACCGTTGCAAAGCTGACTGTGTGCTGAAGATGCCCAGCACATGCTTTCCCTCCTGGCTCTTTCGCTCTGGGAGCAGAGGCCAGACGTTCGTGCACTAATCGCTGTGCCCCTGGGCAGCCGAGAGAAAGCTTTGGAGAGATTACATTCAAATGGAATTTTAGTTATGAAACCGAGGAGCGACAGCAATGATGGTGACACCGTTGCAAAGCTGAGTGTCTGCTGATTATTCTGAGCATCAGCTTTCCCTCCTGGCTCTTCGGCTCTGGGAGCAGAGACCAAACGTTCGTGCCATGCTCACTGTGCTGCTGGGCAGCCGAGAGCAAGCTCCGGAGAGGGTGCATTCAAATGCACTTTTAGTTAGGAAATTGAGGAGCGACAGCAATGATGGTGACACCGTTGCAAAGCTGACTGTGCGCTGAAGATGCCCAGAACATGCTTTCCCTCCTGCCTCTTCGGCTCTGGGAGCAGAGGCCAGACGTTCGTGCACTAATCGCCCTGCCCCTGGGCAGCCGAGAACAAGCTTTGCAGAGGTTGCATTCAAATGGACTTTTAGATATGAAACCGAGGAGCGAAAGCAATGATGGTGACACCGTTGCAAAGCTGACTGTGTGCTGAAGATGCCCAGCACATGCTTTCCCTCCTGGCTCTTTGGCTCTGGGAGCAGAGGCCAGACGTTCGTGCACTAATCGCCCTGCCCCTGGGCAGCCGAGAACAAGCTTTGCAGAGGTTGCATTCAAATGGACTTTTAGATATGAAACCGAGGAGCGACAGCATTGATGGTGACACCGTTGCAAAGCGGACTGTGTGCTGAAGATGCCCAGCACATGCTTTCCCTCCTGCCTCTTCGGCTGTGAGAGCAGAGGCCAGACGTTCGTGCACTAATCGCTCTGCCCCTGGGCAGCCGAAAACAAGCTTTGCAGAGGTTGCATTCAAATAGACATTTAGGAATGAAACCGAGGAGCGACAGCAATGATGGTGACACCGTTGCAAAGCTGACTGTGTGCTGAAGATGCCCAGCACATGCTTTCCCTCCTGGCTCTTTGGCTCTGGGAGCAGAGGCCAGACGTTCGTGCACTAATCGCTGTGCCCCTGGGCAGCCGAGAGAAAGCTTTGGAGAGGTTACATTCAAATGGAATTTTAGTTATGAAACCGAGGAGCGACAGCAATGATGGTGACACCGTTGCAAAGCTGAGTGTGTGCTGATTATTCTGAGCATCAGAATAACCCTCCTGGCTCTTCGGCTCTGGGAGCAGAGACCAAACGTTCGTGCCATGCTCACTGTGCTGCTGGGCAGCCGAGAGCAAGCTCCGTAGAGGGTGCATTCAAATGCACTTTTAGTTAGGAAATTGAGGAGCGACAGCAATAATGGTGACACCGTTGCAAAGCTGACTGTGCGCTTAAGATGCCCAGAACATGCTTTCCCTCCTGGTGCTTTGGCTCTGGGAGCAGAGGCCAGACGTTCGTGCACTAATCGCCCTGCCCCTGGGCAGCCGAGAACAAGCTTTGCAGAGGTTGCATTCAAATGGACTTTTAGATATGAAACCGAGGAGCGACAGCAATGATGGTGACACCGTTGCAAAGCTGACTGTGCGCTGAAGATGCCCAGCACATGCTTTCCCTCCTGGCTCTTTGGCTCTGGCAGCAGAGGCCAGACGTTCGTGCACTAATCGCTGTGCCCCTGGGCAGCCGAGAGAATGCTTTGGAGAGGTTACATTCAAATGGAATTTTAGTTATGAAACCGAGGAGCGACAGCAATGATGGTGACACCGTTGCAAAGCTGACTGTGTGCTGAAGATGCCCAGCACATGCTTTCCCTCCTGCCTCTTCGGCTGTGAGAGCAGAGGCCAGACGTTCGTGCACTAATCGCTCTGCCCCTGGGCAGCCGAAAACAAGCTTTGCAGAGGTTGCATTCAAATGGACTTTTAGGAATGAAACCGAGGAGCGACAGCAATGATGGTGACACCGTTGCAAAGCTGACTGTGTGCTGAAGATGCCCAGCACATGCTTTCCCTCCTGCCTCTTCGGCTGTGAGAGCAGAGGCCAGACGTTCGTGCACTAATCGCTCTGCCCCTGGGCAGCCGAAAACAAGCTTTGCAGAGGTTGCATTCAAATGGACTTTTAGGAATGAAACCGAGGAGCGACAGCAATGATGGTGACACCGTTGCAAAGCTGACTGTGTGCTGAAGATGCCCAGCACATGCTTTCCCTCCTACCTCTTCGGCTGTGAGAGCAGAGGGCAGACGTTCGTGCACTAATCGCTCTGCCCCTGGGCAGCCGAAAACAAGCTTTGCAGAGGTTGCATTCAAATGGACTTTTAGGAATGAAACCGAGGAGCGACAGCAATGATGGTGACACCGTTGCAAAGCTGACTGTGTGCTGAAGATGCCCAGCACATGCTTTCCCTCCTGGCTCTTTGGCTCTGGGAGCAGAGGCCAGACGTTCGTGCACTAATCGCCCTGCCCCTGGGCAGCCGAGAACAAGCTTTGCAGAGGTTGCATTCAAATGGACTTTTAGATATGAAACCGAGGAGCGACAGCAATGATGGTGACACCGTTGCAAAGCGGACTGTGTGCTGAAGATGCCCAGCACATGCTTTCCCTCCTGCCTCTTCGGCTGTGAGAGCAGAGGCCAGACGTTCGTGCACTAATCGCTCTGCCCCTGGGCAGCCGAAAACAAGCTTTGCAGAGTTTGCATTCAAATAGACTTTTAGGAATGAAACCGAGGAGCGACAGCAATGATGGTGACACCGTTGCAAAGCTGACTGTGTGCTGAATATGCCCAGCATATGCTTTCCCTCCTGGCTCTTTGGCTCTGGGAGCAGAGGCCAGACGTTCGTGCACTAATCGCCCTGCCCCTGGGCAGCCAAGAGAAAGCTTTTGAGTGGTTACATTCAAATGGAATTTTAGATATGAAACCGAGGAGCGACAGCAATGATGGTGACACCGTTGCAAAGCTGACTGTGTGCTGAAGATGCCCAGCACATGCTTTCCCTCCTGGCTCTTCGGCTCTGGGAGCAGAGGCCAGACGTTCGTGCACTAATCGCTGTGCCCCTGGGCAGCCGAGAGAAAGCTTTGGAGAGGTTACATTCAAATGGAATTTTAGTTATGAAACCGAGGAGCGACAGCAATGATGGTGACACCGTTGCAAAGCTGAGTGTGTGCTGATTATTCTGAGCATCAGCTTTCCCTCCTGGCTCTTCGGCTCTGGGAGCAGAGACCAAACGTTGGTGCCATGCTCACTGTGCTGCTGGGCAGCCGAGAGCAAGCTCCGGAGAGGGTGCATTCAAATGCACTTTTAGTTAGGAAATTGAGGAGCGACAGCAATGATGGTGACACCGTTGCAAAGCTGACTGTGCGCTGAAGATGCCCAGAACATGCTTTCCCTCCTGGCTCTTCGTCTCTGGGAGCAGAGGCCAGACGTTCGTGCACTAATCGCCCTGCCCCTGGGCAGCCGAGAACAAGCTTTGCAGAGGTTGCATTCAAATGGACTTTTAGATATGAAACCGAGGAGCGACAGCAATGATGGTGACACCGTTGCAAAGCTGACTGTGTGCTGAAGATGCCCAGCACATGCTTTCCCTCCTGCCTCTTCGGCTGTGAGAGCAGAGGCCAGACGTTCGTGCACTAATCGCTCTGCCCCTGGGCAGCCGAAAACAAGCTTTGCAGAGGTTGCATTCAAATGGACTTTTAGGAATGAAACCGAGGAGCGACAGCAATGATGGTGACACCGTTGCAAAGCTGACTGTGTGCTGAAGATGCCCAGCACATGCTTTCCCTCCGGGCTCTTTGGCTCTGGGAGCAGAGGCCAGACGTTCGTGCACTAATCGCTGTGCCCCTGGGCAGCCGAGAGAAAGCTTTGGAGAGGTTACATTCAAATGGAATTTTAGTTATGAAACCGAGGAGCGACAGCAATGATGGTGACACCGTTGCAAAGCTGACTGTGTGCTGATTATTCTGAGCATCAGCTTTCCCTCCTGGCTCTTCGGCTCTGGGAGCAGAGACCAAACGTTCGTGCCATGCTCACTGTGCTGCTGGGCAGCCGAGAGCAAGCTCCGGAGAGGGTGCATTCAAATGCACTTTTAGTTAGGAAATTGAGGAGCGACAGCAATGATGGTGACACCGTTGCAAAGCTGACTGTGCGCTGAAGATGCCCAGAACATGCTTTCCCTCCTGGCTCTTCGGCTCTGGGAGCAGAGGCCAGACGTTCGTGCACTAATCGCCCTGCCCCTGGGCAGCCGAGAACAAGCTTTGCAGAGGTTGCATTCAAATGGACTTTTAGATATGAAACCGAGGAGCGAAAGCAATGATGGTGACACCGTTGCAAAGCTGACTGTGTGCTGAAGATGCCCAGCACATGCTTTCCCTCCTGCCTCTTCGGCTGTGAGAGCAGAGGCCAGACGTTCGTGCACTAATCGCTCTGCCCCTGGGCAGCCGAAAACAAGCTTTGCAGAGGTTGCATTCAACTGGACTTTTAGGAATGAAACCGAGGAGCGACAGCAATGATGGTGACACCGTTGCAAAGCTGACTGTGTGCTGAAGATGCCCAGCACATGCTTTCCCTCCTGCCTCTTCGGCTGTGAGAGCAGAGGCCAGACGTTCGTGCACTAATCGCTCTGCCCCTGGGCAGCCGAAAACAAGCTTTGCAGAGGTTGCATTCAAATGGACTTTTAGGAATGAAACCGAGGAGCGACAGCAATGATGGTGACACCGTTGCAAAGCTGACTGTGTGCTGAAGATGCCCAGCACATGCTTTCCCTCCTGCCTCTTCGGCTGTGAGAGCAGAGGCCAGACGTTCGTGCACTAATCGCCCTGCCCCTGGGCAGCCGAGAACAAGCTTTGCAGAGGTTGCATTCAAATGGACTTTTAGGAATGAAACCGAGGAGCGACAGCAATGATGGTGACACCGTTGCAAAGCTGACTGTGTGCTGAAGATGCCCAGCACATGCTTTCCCTCCTGGCTCTTTGGCTCTGGGAGCAGAGGCCAGACGTTCGTGCACTAATCGCTGTGCCCCTGGGCAGCCGAGAGAAAGCTTTGGAGAGGTTACATTCAAATGGAATTTTAGTTATGAAACCGAGGAGCGACAGCAATGATGGTGACACCGTTGCAAAGCTGAGTGTGTGCTGATTATTCTGAGCATCAGCTTTCCCTCCTGGCTCTTCGGCTCTGGGAGCAGAGACCAAACGTTGGTGCCATGCTCACAGTGCTGCTGGGCAGCCAAGAGCAAGCTCCGGAGAGGGTGCATTCAAATGCACTTTTAGGAATGAAACCGAGGAGCGACAGCAATGATGGTGACACCGTTGCAAAGCTGACTGTGTGCTGAAGATGCCCAGCACATGCTTTCCCTCCTGGCTCTTTGGCTCTGGGAGCAGAGGCCAGACGTTCTTGCACTAATCGCTGTGCCCCTGGGCAGCCGAGAGAAAGCTTTGGAGAGGTTACATTCAAATGGAATTTTAGTTATGAAACCGAGGAGCGACAGCAATGATGGTGACACCGTTGCAAAGCTGAGTGTGTGCTGATTATTCTGAGCATCAGCTCTCCCTCCTGGCTCTTCGGCTCTGGGAGCAGAGACCAAACGTTCGTGCCATGCTCACTGTGCTGATGGGCAGCCGAGAGCAAGCTCCGGAGAGGGTGCATTCAAATGCACTTTTAGTTAGGAAATTGAGCAGCGACAGCAATGATGGTGACACCGTTGCAAAGCTGACTGTGCACTGAAGATGCCCAGAACATGCTTTCTCTCCTGGCTCTTTGGCTCTGGGAGCAGAGGCCAGACGTTCGTGCACTAATCGCACTGCCACTGGGCAGCCGAGAACAACCTTTGCAGAGGTTGCATTCAAATGGACTTTTAGATATGAAACCGAGGAGCGACAGCAATGATGGTGACACCGTTGCAAAGCTGACTGTGTGCTGAAGATGCCCAGCACATGCTTTCCCTCCTGCCTCTTCGGCTGTGAGAGCAGAGGCCAGACGTTCGTGCACTAATCGCTCTGCCCCTGGGCAGCCGAAAACAAGCTTTGCAGAGGTTGCATTCAAATGGACTTTTAGGAATGAAACCGAGGAGCGACAGCAATGATGGTGACACCGTTGCAAAGCTGACTGTGTGCTGAAGATGCCCAGCACATGCTTTCCCTCCTGGCTCTTTGGCTCTGGGAGCAGAGGCCAGACGTTCGTGCACTAATCGCTGTGCCCCTGGGCAGCCGAGAGAAAGCTTTGGAGAGGTTACATTCAAATGGAATTTTAGTTATGAAACCGAGGAGCGACAGCAATGATGGTGACACCGTTGCAAAGCTGTGTGTGTGCTGATTATTCTGAGCATCAGCTTTCCCTCCTGGCTCTTCGGCTCTGGGAGCAGAGACCAAACGTTCGTGCCATGCTCACTGTGCTGCTGGGCAGCCGAGAGCAAGCTCCGGAGAGGGTGCATTCAAATGCACTTTTAGTTAGGAAATTGAGGAGCGACAGCAATGATGGTGACACCGTTGCAAAGCTGACTGTGCGCTGAAGATGCCCAGCACATACTTTCCCTCCTGGCTCTTTGGCTCTGGGAGCAGAGGCCAGACGTTCGTGCACTAATCGCCCTGCCCCTGGGCAGCCGAGAACAAGCTTTGCAGAGGTTGCATTCAAATGGACTTTTAGATATGAAACCGAGGAGCGAAAGCAATGATGGTGACACCGTTGCAAAGCTGACTGTGTGCTGAAGATGCCCCGCACATGCTTTCCCTCCTGCCTCTTCGGCTGTGAGAGCAGAGGCCAGACGTTCGTGCACTAATCGCTCTGCCCCTGGGCAGCCGAAAACAAGCTTTGCAGAGGTTGCATTCAAATGGACTTTTAGGAATGAAACCGAGGAGCGACAGCAATGATGGTGACACCGTTGCAAAGCTGACTGTGCGCTGAAGATGCCCAGAACATGCTTTCCCTCCTGGCTCTTCGGCTCTGGGAGCAGAGGCCAGACGTTCGTGCACTAATCGCCCTGCCCGTGGGCAGCCGAGAACAAGCTTTGCAGAGGTTGCATTCAAATGGACTTTTAGATATGAAACCGAGGAGCGACAGCAATGATGGTGACACCGTTGCAAAGCTGACTGTGTGCTGAAGATGCCCAGCACATGCTTTCCCTCCTGCCTCTTCGGCTGTGAGAGCAGAGGCCAGACGTTCGTGCACTAATCGCTCTGCCCCTGGGCAGCCGAAAACAAGCTTGGCAGAGGTTGCATTCAAATGGACTTTTAGGAATGAAACCGAGGAGCGACAGCAATGATGGTGACACCGTTGCAAAGCTGACTGTGTGCTGAAGATGCCCAGCACATGCTTTCCCTCCTGGCTCTTCGGCTCTGGGAGCAGAGGCCAGACGTTCTTGCACTAGTCGCTGTGCTCCTGGGCAGCCGAGAGAAAGCTTTGGAGAGGTTACATTCAAACGGAATTTTAGTTATGAAACCGAGGAGCGACAGCAATGATGGTGACACCGTTGCAAAGCTGAGTGTGTGCTGATTATTCTGAGCATCAGCTCTCCCTCCTGGCTCTTCGGCTCTGGGAGCAGAGACCAAACGTTCGTGCCATGCTCACTGTGCTGATGGGCAGCCGAGAGCAAGCTCCGGAGAGGGTGCATTCAAATGCACTTTTAGTTAGGAAATTGAGGAGCGACAGCAATGATGGTGACACCGTTGCAAAGCTGACTGTGCACTGAAGATGCCCAGAACATGCTTTCCCTCCTGGCTCTTCGGCTCTGGGAGCAGAGGCCAGACGTTCGTGCACTAATCGCCCTGCCACTGGGCAGCCGAGAACAAGCTTTGCAGAGGTTGCATTCAAATGGACTTTTAGATATGAAACCGAGGAGCGAAAGCAATGATGGTGACACCGTTGCAAAGCTGACTGTGTGCTGAAGATGCCCAGCACATGCTTTCCCTCCTGCCTCTTCGGCTGTGAGAGCAGAGGCCAGACGTTCGTGCACTAATCGCTCTGCCCCTGGGCAGCCGAAAACAAGCTTTGCAGAGGTTGCATTCAAATGGACTTTTAGGTATGAAACCGAGGAGCGACAGCAATGATGGTGACACCGTTGCAAAGCTGACTGTGCGCTGAAGATGCCCAGAACATGCTTTCCCTCCTGGCTCTTCGGCTCTGGGAGCAGAGGCCAGACGTTCGTGCACTAATCGCCCTGCCCCTGGGCAGCCGAGAACAAGCTTTGCAGAGGTTGCATTCAAATGGACTTTTAGGAATGAAACCGAGGAGCGACAGCAATGATGGTGACACCGTTGCAAAGCTGACTGTGTGCTGAAGATGCCCAGCACATGCTTTCCCTCCTGGCTCTTTGGCTCTGGGAGCAGAGGCCAGACGTTCGTGCACTAATCGCTGTGCCCCTGGGCAGCCGAGAGAAAGCTTTGGAGAGGTTACATTCAAATGGAATTTTAGTTATGAAACCGAGGAGCGACAGCAATGATGGTGACACCGTTGCAAAGCTGAGTGTGTGCTGATTATTCTGAGCATCAGCTTTCCCTCCTGGCTCTTCGGCTCTGGGAGCAGAGACCAAACGTTGGTGCCATGCTCACTGTGCTGCTGGGCAGCTAAGAGCAAGCTCCGGAGAGGATGCATTCAAATGCACTTTTAGTTAGGAAATTGAGGAGCGACAGCAATGATGGTGACACCGTTGCAAAGCTGACTGTGTGCTGAAGATGCCCAGCACATGCTTTCCCTCCTGCCTCTTCGGCTGTGAGAGCAGAGGCCAGACGTTCGTGCACTAATCGCTCTGCCCCTGGGCAGCCGAAAACAAGCTTTGCAGAGGTTGCATTCAAATGGACTTTTAGGAATGAAACCGAGGAGCGACAGCAATGATGGTGACACCGTTGCAAAGCTGACTGTGTGCTGAAGATGCCCAGCACATGCTTTCCCTCCTGGCTCTTTGGCTCTGGGAGCAGAGGCCAGACGTTCTTGCACTAATCGCTCTGCCCCTGGGCAGCCGAGAGAAAGCTTTGGAGAGGTTACATTCAAATGGAATTTTAGTTATGAAACCGAGGAGCGACAGCAATGATGGTGACACCGTTGCAAAGCTGAGTGTGTGCTGATTATTCTGAGCATCAGCTCTCCCTCCTGGCTCTTCGGCTCTGGGAGCAGAGACCAAACGTTCGTGCCATGCTCACTGTGCTGATGGGCAGCCGAGAGCAAGCTCCGGAGAGGGTGCATTCAAATGCACTTTTAGTTAGGAAATTGAGGAGCGACAGCAATGATGGTGACACCGTTGCAAAGCTGACTGTGCACTGAAGATGCCCAGAACATGCTTTCTCTCCTGGCTCTTCGGCTCTGGGAGCAGAGGCCAGACGTTCGTGCACTAATCGCCCTGCCACTGGGCAGCCGAGAACAAGCTTTGCAGAGTTGCATTCAAATGGACTTTTAGATATGAAACCGAGGAGCGAAAGCAATGATGGTGACACCGTTGCAAAGCTGACTGTGTGCTGAAGATGCCCAGCACATGCTTTCCCTCCTGCCTCTTCGGCTGTGAGAGCAGAGGCCAGACGTTCGTGCACTAATCGCTCTGCCCCTGGGCAGCCGAAAACAAGCTTTGCAGAGGTTGCATTCAAATGGACTTTTAGGAATGAAACCGAGGAGCGACAGCAATGATGGTGACACCGTTGCAAAGCTGACTGTGTGCTGAAGATGCCCAGCACATGCTTTCCCTCCTGCCTCTTCGGCTGTGAGAGCAGAAACCAGACGTTCGTGCACTAATCGCTCTGCCCCTGGGCAGCCGAAAACAAGCTTTGCAGAGGTTGCATTCAAATGGACTTTTAGGAATGAAACCGAGGAGCGACAGCAATGATGGTGACACCGTTGCAAAGCTGACTGTGTGCTGAAGATGCCCAGCACATGCTTTCCCTCCTGGCTCTTTGGCTCTGGGAGCAGGGGGCAGACGTTCGTGCACTAATCGCTGTGCCCCTGGGCAGCCGAGAGAAAGCTTTGGAGAGGTTACATTCAAATGGAATTTTAGTTATGAAACCGAGGAGCGACAGCAATGATGGTGACACCGTTGCAAAGCTGTGTGTGTGCTGATTATTCTGAGCATCAGCTTTCCATCCCGGCTCTTCGGCTCTGGGAGCAGAGACCAAACGTTGGTGCCATGCTCACTGTGCTGCTGGGCAGCCGAGAGCAAGCTCCGGAGAGGGTGCATTCAAATGCACTTTTAGTTAGGAAATTGAGGAGCGACAGCAATGATGGTGACACCGTTGCAAAGCTGACTGTGCGCTGAAGATGCCCAGCACATGCTTTCCCTCCTGGCTCTTTGGCTCTGGGAGCAGAGGCCAGACGTTCGTGCACTAATCGCCCTGCCCCTGGGCAGCCGAGAACAAGCTTTGCAGAGGTTGCATTCAAATGGACTTTTAGATATGAAACCGAGGAGCGAAAGCAATGATGGTGACACCGTTGCAAAGCTGACTGTGTGCTGAAGATGCCCAGCACATGCTTTCCCTCCTGCCTCTTCGGCTGTGAGAGCAGAGGCCAGACGTTCGTGCACTAATCGCTCTGCCCCTGGGCAGCCGAAAACAAGCTTTGCAGAGGTTGCATTCAAATGGACTTTTAGGAATGAAACCGAGGAGCGACAGCAATGATGGTGACACCGTTGCAAAGCTGACTGTGCGCTGAAGATGCCCAGAACATGCTTTCCCTCCTGGCTCTTCGGCTCTGGGAGCAGAGGCCAGACGTTCGTGCACTAATCGCCCTGCCCCTGGGCAGCCGAGAACAAGCTTTGCAGAGGTTGCATTCAAATGGACTTTTAGATATGAAACCGAGGAGCGACAGCAATGATGGTGACACCGTTGCAAAGCTGACTGTGTGCTGAAGATGCCCAGCACATGCTTTCCCTCCTGCCTCTTCGGCTGTGAGAGCAGAGGCCAGACGTTCGTGCACTAATCGCTCTGCCCCTGGGCAGCCGAAAACAAGCTTTGCAGAGGTTGCATTCAAATGGACTTTTAGGAATGAAACCGAGGAGCGACAGCAATGATGGTGACACCGTTGCAAAGCTGACAGTGCGCTGAAGATGCCCAGCACATGCTTTCCCTCCTGGCTCTTTGGCTCTGGGAGCAGAGGCCAGACGTTCGTGCACTAATCGCCCTGCCCCTGGGCAGCCGAGAACAAGCTTTGCAGAGGTTGCATTCAAATGGACTTTTAGATATGAAACCGAGGAGCGACAGCAATGATGGTGACACCGTTGCAAAGCTGACTGTGTGCTGAAGATGCCCAGCACATGCTTTCCCTCCTGCCTCTTCGGCTGTGAGAGCAGAGGCCAGACGTTCGTGCACTAATCGCTCTGCCCCTGGGCAGCCGAAAACAAGCTTGGCAGAGGTTGCATTCAAATGGACTTTTAGGAATGAAACCGAGGAGCGACAGCAATGATGGTGACACCGTTGCAAAGCTGACTGTGTGCTGAAGATGCCCAGCACATGCTTTCCCTCCTGGCTCTTTGGCTCTGGGAGCACAGGCCAGACGTTCTTGCACTAGTCGCTGTGCCCCTGGGCAGCCGAGAGAAAGCTTTGGAGAGGTTACATTCAAACGGAATTTTAGTTATGAAACCGAGGAGCGACAGCAATGATGGTGACACCGTTGCAAAGCTGAGTGTGTGCTGATTATTCTGAGCATCAGCTCTCCCTCCTGGCTCTTCGGCTCTGGGAGCAGAGACCAAACGTTCGTGCCATGCTCACTGTGCTGATGGGCAGCCGAGAGCAAGCTCCGGAGAGGGTGCATTCAAATGCACTTTTAGTTAGGAAATTGAGGAGCGACAGCAATGATGGTGACACCGTTGCAAAGCTGACTGTGCGCTGAAGATGCCCAGAACATGCTTTCTCTCCTGGCTCTTCGGCTCTGGGAGCAGAGGCCAGACGTTCGTGCACTAATCGCCCTGCCACTGGGCAGCCGAGAACAAGCTTTGCAGAGGTTGCATTCAAATGGACTTTTAGATATGAAACCGAGGAGCGAAAGCAATGATGGTGACACCGTTGCAAAGCTGACTGTGTGCTGAAGATGCCCAGCACATGCTTTCCCTCCTGCCTCTTCGGCTGTGAGAGCAGAGGCCAGACGTTCGTGCACTAATCTCTCTGCCCCTGGGCAGCCGAAAACAAGCTTTGCAGAGGTTGCATTCAAATGGACTTTTAGGAATGAAACCGAGGAGCGACAGCAATGATGGTGACACCGTTGCAAAGCTGACAGTGCGCTGAAGATGCCCAGCACATGCTTTCCCTCCTGGCTCTTCGGCTCTGGGAGCAGAGGCCAGACGTTCGTGCACTAATCGCCCTGCCCCTGGGCAGCCGAGAACAAGCTTTGCAGAGGTTGCATTCAAATGGACTTTTAGATATGAAACCGAGGAGCGACAGCAATGATGGTGACACCGTTGCAAAGCTGACTGTGTGCTGAAGATGCCCAGCACATGCTTTCCCTCCTGCCTCTTCGGCTGTGAGAGCAGAGGCCAGACGTTCGTGCACTAATCGCTCTGCCCCTGGGCAGCCGAAAACAAGCTTTGCAGAGGTTGCATTCAAATGGACTTTTAGGAATGAAACCGAGGAGCGACAGCAATGATGGTGACACCGTTGCAAAGCTGACTGTGTGCTGAAGATGCCCAGCACATGCTTTCCCTCCTGGCTCTTTGGCTCTGGGAGCAGGGGCCAGACGTTCGTGCACTAATCGCTGTGCCCCTGGGCAGCCGAGAGAAAGCTTTGGAGAGGTTACATTCAAATGGAATTTTAGTTATGAAACCGAGGAGCGACAGCAATGATGGTGACACCGTTGCAAAGCTGAGTGTGTGCTGATTATTCTGAGCATCAGCTTTCCCTCCTGGCTCTTCGGCTCTGGGAGCAGAGACCAAACGTTCGTGCCATGCTCACTGTGCTGCTGGGCAGCCGAGAGCAAGCTCCGGAGAGGGTGCATTCAAATGCACTTTTAGTTAGGAAATTGAGGAGCGACAGCAATGATGGTGACACCGTTGCAAAGCTGACTGTGTGCTGAAGATGCCCAGCACATGCTTTCCCTCCTGGCTCTTTGGCTCTGGGAGCAGAGGCCAGACGTTCGTGCACTAATCGCCCTGCCCCTGGGCAGCCGAGAACAAGCTTTGCAGAGGTTGCATTCAAATGGACTTTTAGATATGAAACCGAGGAGCGACAGCATTGATGGTGACACCGTTGCAAAGCGGACTGTGTGCTGAAGATGCCCAGCACATGCTTTCCCTCCTGCCTCTTCGGCTGTGAGAGCAGAGGCCAGACGTTCGTGCACTAATCGCTCTGCCCCTGGGCAGCCGAAAACAAGCTTTGCAGAGGTTGCATTCAAATAGACTTTTAGGAATGAAACCGAGGAGCGACAGCAATGATGGTGACACCGTTGCAAAGCTGACTGTGTGCTGAAGATGCCCAGCACAAGCTTTCCCTCCTGGCTCTTTGGCTCTGGGAGCAGAGGCCAGACGTTCGTGCACTAATCGCTGTGCCCCTGGGCAGCCAAGAGAAAGCTTTTGAGAGGTTACATTCAAATGGAATTTTAGTTATGAAACCGAGGAGCGACAGCAATGATGGTGACACCGTTGCAAAGCTGACTGTGTGCTGAAGATGCCCAGCACATGCTTTCCCTCCTGGCTCTTCGGCTCTGGGAGCAGAGGCCAGACGTTCGTGCACTAATCGCCCTGCCCCTGGGCAGCCGAGAACAAGCTTTGCAGAGGTTGCATTCAAATGGACTTTTAGATATGAAACCGAGGAGCGACAGTAATGATGGTGACACCGTTGCAAAGCTGAGTGTGTGCTGATTATTCTGAGCATCAGCTTTCCCTCCTGGCTCTTCGGCTCTGGGAGCAGAGGCCAGACGTTGGTGCCATGCTCACTGTGCTGCTGGGCAGCCGAGAGCAAGCTCCGGAGAGGGTGCATTCAAATGCACTTTTAGTTAGGAAACCGAGGAGCGACAGCAATGATGGTGACACCGTTGCAAAGCTGACTGTGTGCTGAAGATGCCCAGCACATGCTTTCCCTCCTGCCTCTTCGGCTGTGAGAGCAGAGGCCAGACGTTCGTGCACTAATCGCTGTGCCCCTGGGCAGCCGAGAGAAAGCTTTGGAGAGGTTACATTCAAATGGAATTTTAGGAATGAAACCGAAAAGCGACAGCAATGATGGTGACACCGTTGCAAAGCTGACTGTGTGCTGAAGATGCCCAGCACATGCTTTCCCTCCTGCCTCTTCGGCTGTGAGAGCAGAGGCCAGACGTTCGTGCACTAATCGCTCTGCCCCTGGGCAGCCGAAAACAAGCTTTGCAGAGGTTGCATTCAAATGGACTTTTAGGAATGAAACCGAGGAGCGACAGCAATGATGGTGACACCGTTGCAAAGCTGACTGTGTGCTGAAGATGCCCAGCACATGCTTTCCCTCCTGGCTCTTTGGCTCTGGGAGCAGAGGCCAGACGTTCGTGCACTAATCGCTGTGCCCCTGGGCAGCCGAGAGAAAGCTTTGGAGAGGTTACATTCAAATGGAATTTTAGTTATGAAACCGAGGAGCGACAGCAATGATGGTGACACCGTTGCAAAGCTGAGTGTGTGCTGATTATTCTGAGCATCAGCTTTCCCTCCTGGCTCTTCGGCTCTGGGAGCAGAGACCAAACGTTGGTGCCATGCTCACTGTGCTGCTGGGCAGCCGAGAGCAAGCTCCGGAGAGGGTGCATTCAAATGCACTTTTAGTTAGGAAATTGAGGAGCGACAGCAATGATGGTGACACCGTTGCAAAGCTGACTGTGTGCTGAAGATGCCCAGCACATGCTTTCCCTCCTGCCTCTTCGGCTGTGAGAGCAGAGGCCAGACGTTCGTGCACTAATCGCTCTGCCCCTGGGCAGCCGAAAACAAGCTTTGCAGAGGTTGCATTCAAATGGACTTTTAGGAATGAAACCGAGGAGCGACAGCAATGATGGTGACACCGTTGCAAAGCTGACTGTGTGCTGAAGATGCCCAGCACATGCTTTCCCTCCTGGCTCTTTGGCTCTGGGAGCAGAGGCCAGACGTTCGTGCACTAATCGCTGTGCCCCTGGGCAGCTAAGAGAAACCTTTTGAGAGGTTACATTCAAATGGAATTTTAGTTATGAAACCGAGGAGCGACAGCAATGATGGTGACACCGTTGCAAAGCTGACTGTGTGCTGAAGATGCCCAGCACATGCTTTCCCTCCTGGCTCTTCGGCTCTGGGAGCAGAGGCCAGACGTTCGTGCACTAATCGCCCTGCCCCTGGGCAGCCGAGAACAAGCTTTGCAGAGGTTGCATTCAAATGGACTTTTAGATATGAAACCGAGGAGCGACAGCAATGATGGTGACACCGTTGCAAAGCTGACTGTGTGCTGAAGATGCCCAGCACATGCTTTCCCTCCTGCCTCTTCGGCTGTGAGAGCAGAGGCCAGACGTTCGTGCACTAATCGCTCTGCCCCTGGGCAGCCGAAAACAAGCTTTGCAGAGGTTGCATTCAAATGGACTTTTAGGAATGAAACCGAGGAGCGACAGCAATGATGGTGACACCGTTGCAAAGCTGACTGTGTGCTGAAGATGCCCAGCACATGCTTTCCCTCCTGGCTCTTCGGCTCTGGGAGCAGAGGCCAGACGTTCGTGCACTAATCGCCCTGCCCCTGGGCAGCCGAGAACAAGCTTTGCAGAGGTTGCATTCAAATGGACTTTTAGATATGAAACCGAGGAGCGACAGCAATGATGGTGACACCGTTGCAAAGCTGACTGTGTGCTGAAGATGCCCAGCACATGCTTTCCCTCCTGCCTCTTCGGCTGTGAGAGCAGAGGCCAGACGTTCGTGCACTAATCGCTCTGCCCCTGGGCAGCCGAAAACAAGCTTTGCAGAGGTTGCATTCAAATGGACTTTTAGGAATGAAACCGAGGAGCGACAGCAATGATGGTGACACCGTTGCAAAGCTGACTGTGTGCTGAAGATGCCCAGCACATGCTTTCCCTCCTGCCTCTTCGGCTGTGAGAGCAGAGGCCAGACGTTCGTGCACTAATCGCTGTGCCCCTGGGCAGCCGAGAGAAAGCTTTGGAGAGGTTACATTCAAATGGAATTTTAGTTATGAAACCGAGGAGCGACAGCAATGATGGTGACACCGTTGCAAAGCTGACTGTGTGCTGAAGATGCCCAGCACATGCTTTCCCTCCTGCCTCTTCGGCTGTGAGAGCAGAGGCCAGACGTTCGTGCACTAATCGCTCTGCCCCTGGGCAGCCGAAAACAAGCTTTGCAGAGGTTGCATTCAAATGGACTTTTAGGAATGAAACCGAGGAGCGACAGCAATGATGGTGACACCGTTGCAAAGCTGACTGTGTGCTGAAGATGCCCAGCACATGCTTTCCCTCCGGGATCTTTGGCTCTGGGAGCAGAGGCCAGACGTTCGTGCACTAATCGCTGTGCCCCTGGGCAGCCGAGAGAAAGCTTTGGAGAGGTTACATTCAAATGGAATTTTAGTTATGAAACCGAGGAGCGACAGCAATGATGGTGACACCGTTGCAAAGCTGAGTGTGTGCTGATTATTCTGAGCATCAGCTTTCCCTCCTGGCTCTTCGGCTCTGGGAGCAGAGACCAAACGTTGGTGCCATGCTCACTGTGCTGCTGGGCAGCCGAGAGCAAGCTCCGGAGAGGGTGCATTCAAATGCACTTTTAGTTAGGAAATTGAGGAGCGACAGCAATGATGGTGACACCGTTGCAAAGCTGACTCTGCGCTGAAGATGCCCAGAACATGCTTTCCCTCCTGCCTCTTCGGCTCTGGGAGCAGAGGCAAGACGTTCGTGCACTAATCGCCCTGCCCCTGGGCAGCCGAGAACAAGCTTTGCAGAGGTTGCATTCAAATGGACTTTTAGATATGAAACCGAGGAGCGAAAGCAATGATGGTGACACCGTTGCAAAGCTGACTGTGTGCTGAAGATGCCCAGCACATGCTTTCCCTCCTGCCTCTTCGGCTGTGAGAGCAGAGGCCAGACGTTCGTGCACTAATCGCTCTGCCCCTGGGCAGCCGAAAACAAGCTTTGCAGAGGTTGCATTCAAATGGACTTTTAGGAATGAAACCGAGGAGCGACAGCAATGATGGTGACACCGTTGCAAAGCTGACTGTGTGCTGAAGATGCCCAGCACATGCTTTCCCTCCTGGCTCTTTGGCTCTGGGAGCAGAGGCCAGACGTTCGTGCACTAATCGCTGTGCCCCTGGGCAGCTAAGAGAAAGCTTTTGAGAGGTTACATTCAAATGGAATTTTAGTTATGAAACCGAGGAGCGACAGCAATGATGGTGACACCGTTGCAAAGCTGACTGTGTGCTGAAGATGCCCAGCACATGCTTTCCCTCCTGGCTCTTCGGCTCTGGGAGCAGAGGCCAGACGTTCGTGCACTAATCGCCCTGCCCCTGGGCAGCCGAGAACAAGCTTTGCAGAGGTTGCATTCAAATGGACTTTTAGATATGAAACCGAGGAGCGACAGCAATGATGGTGACACCGTTGCAAAGCTGACTGTGTGCTGAAGATGCCCAGCACATGCTTTCCCTCCTGCCTCTTCGGCTGTGAGAGCAGAGGCCAGACGTTCGTGCACTAATCGCTCTGCCCCTGGGCAGCCGAAAACAAGCTTTGCAGAGGTTGCATTCAAATGGACTTTTAGGAATGAAACCGAGGAGCGACAGCAATGATGGTGACACCGTTGCAAAGCTGACTGTGTCCTGAAGATGCCCAGCACATGCTTTCCCTCCTGGCTCTTCGGCTCTGGGAGCAGAGGCCAGACGTTCGTGCACTAATCGCCCTGCCCCTGGGCAGCCGAGAACAAGCTTTGCAGAGGTTGCATTCAAATGGACTTTTAGATATGAAACCGAGGAGCGACAGCAATGATGGTGACACCGTTGCAAAGCTGACTGTGTGCTGAAGATGCCCAGCACATGCTTTCCCTCCTGCCTCTTCGGCTGTGAGAGCAGAGGCCAGACGTTCGTGCACTAATCGCTCTGCCCCTGGGCAGCCGAAAACAAGCTTTGCAGAGGTTGCATTCAAATGGACTTTTAGGAATGAAACCGAGGAGCGACAGCAATGATGGTGACACCGTTGCAAAGCTGACTGTGTGCTGAAGATGCCCAGCACATGCTTTCCCTCCTGGCTCTTTGGCTCTGGGAGCAGAGGCCAGACGTTCATGCACTAATCGCTGTGCCCCTGGGCAGCCGAGAGAAAGCTTTGGAGAGGTTACATTCAAATGGAATTTTAGTTATGAAACCGAGGAGCGACAGCAATGATGGTGACACCGTTGCAAAGCTGAGTGTGTGCTGATTATTCTGAGCATCAGCTTTCCCTCCTGGCTCTTCGGCTCTGGGAGCAGAGACCAAACGTTCGTGCTATGCTCACTGTGCTGCTGGGCAGCCGAGAGCAAGCTCCGGAGAGGGTGCATTCAAATGCACTTTTAGTTAGGAAATTGAGGAGCGACAGCAATGATGGTGACACCGTTGCAAAGCTGACTGTGCGCTGAAGATGCCCAGAACATGCTTTCCCTCCTGGCTCTTCGGCTCTGGGAGCAGAGGCCAGACGTTCGTGCACTAATCGCCCTGCCCCTGGGCAGCCGAGAACAAGCTTTGCAGAGGTTGAATTCAAATGGACTTTTAGATATGAAACCGAGGAGCGAAAGCAATGATGGTGACACCGTTGCAAAGCTGACTGTGTGCTGAAGATGCCCAGCACATGCTTTCCCTCCTACCTCTTCGGCTGTGAGAGCAGAGGCCAGACGTTCGTGCACTAATCGCTCTGCCCCTGGGCAGCCGAAAAGAAGCTTTGCAGAGGTTGCATTCAAATGGACTTTTAGGAATGAAACCGAGGAGCGACAGCAATGATGGTGACACCGTTGCAAATCTGACTGTGTGCTGAAGATGCCCAGCACATGCTTTCCCTCCTGGCTCTTTGGCTCTGGGAGCAGAGGCCAGACGTTCGTGCACTAATCGCCCTGCCCCTGGGCAGCCGAAAACAAGCTTTGCAGAGGTTGCATTCAAATGGACTTTTAGATATGAAACCGAGGAGCGACAGCATTGATGGTGACACCGTTGCAAAGCGGACTGTGTGCTGAAGATGCCCAGCACATGCTTTCCCTCCTGCCTCTTCGGCTGTGAGAGCAGAGGCCAGACGTTCGTGCACTAATCGCTCTGCCCCTGGGCAGCCGAAAACAAGCTTTGCAGAGGTTGCATTCAAATAGACTTTTAGGAATGAAACCGAGGAGGAACAGCAATGATGGTGACACCGTTGCAAAGCTGACTGTGTGCTGAAGATACCCAGAACATGCTTTCCCTCCTGGCTCTTTGGCTCTGGGAGCAGAGGCCAGACGTTCGTGCACTAATCGCTGTGCCCCTGGGCAGCCAAGAGAAAGCTTTTGAGAGGTTACATTCAAATGGAATTTTAGTTATGAAACCGAGGAGCGACAGCAATGATTGTGAAATCGTTGCAAAGCTGACTGTGTGCTGAAGATGCCCAGCACATGCTTTCCCTCCTGGCTCTTCGGCTCTGGGAGCAGAGGCCAGACGTTCGTGCACTAATCGCCCTGCCCCTGGGCAGCCGAGAACAAGCTTTGCAGAGGTTGCATTCAAATGGACTTTTAGATATGAAACCGAGGAGCGACAGCAATGATGGTGACACCGTTGCAAAGCTGACTGTGTGCTGAAGATGCCCAGCACATGCTTTCCCTCCTGCCTCTTCGGCTGTGAGAGCAGAGGCCAGACGTTCGTGCACTAATCGCTCTGCCCCTGGGCAGCCGAAAACAAGCTTTGCAGAGGTTGCATTCAAATGGACTTTTAGGAATGAAACCGAGGAGCGACAGCAATGATGGTGACACCGTTGCAAAGCTGACTGTGTGCTGAAGATGCCCAGCACATGCTTTCCCTCCTGGCTCTTTGGCTCTGGCAGCAGAGGCCAGACGTTCGTGCACTAATCGCCCTGCCCCTGGGCAGCCGAGAACAAGCTTTGCAGAGGTTGCATTCAAATGGACTTTTAGATATGAAACCGAGGAGCGACAGCATTGATGGTGACACCGTTGCAAAGCGGACTGTGTGCTGAAGATGCCCAGCACATGCTTTCCCTCCTGCCTCTTCGGCTGTAAGAGCAAAGGCCAGACGTTCGTGCACTAATCGCTCTGCCCCTGGGCAGCCGAAAACAAGCTTTGCAGAGGTTGCATTCAAATAGACTTTTAGGAATGAAACCGAGGAGCGACAGCAATGATGGTGACACCGTTGCAAAGCTGACTGTGTGCTGAAGATGCCCAGCACAAGCTTTCCCTCCTGGCTCTTTGGCTCTGGGAGCAGAGGCCAGACGTTCGTGCACTAATCGCTGTGCCCCTGGGCAGCCAAGAGAAAGCTTTTGAGAGGTTACATTCAAATGGAATTTTAGTTATGAAACCGAGGAGCGACAGCAATGATCGTGACACCGTTGCAAAGCTGACTGTGTGCTGAAGATGCCCAGCACATGCTTTCCCTCCTGGCTCTTCGGCTCTGGGAGCAGAGGCCAGACGTTCGTGCACTAATCGCCCTGCCCCTGGGCAGCCGAGAACAAGCTTTGCAGAGGTTGCATTCAAATGGACTTTTAGATATGAAACCGAGGAGCGACAGCAATGATGGTGACACCGTTGCAAAGCTGACTGTGTGCTGAAGATGCCCAGCACATGCTTTCCCTCCTGCCTCTTCGGCTGTGAGAGCAGAGGCCAGACGTTCGTGCACTAATCGCTCTGCCCCTGGGCAGCCGAAAACAAGCTTTGCAGAGGTTGCATTCAAATGGACTTTTAGGAATGAAACCGAGGAGCGACAGCAATGATGGTGACACCGTTGCAAAGCTGACTGTGTGCTGAAGATGCCCAGCACATGCTTTCCCTCCTGCCTCTTCGGCTGTGAGAGCAGAGGCCAGACGTTCGTGCACTAATCGCTGTGCCCCTGGGCAGCCGAGAGAAAGCTTTGGAGAGGTTACATTCAAATGGAATTTTAGTTATGAAACCGAGGAGCAACAGCAATGATGGTGACACCGTTGCAAAGCTGACTGTGTGCTGAAGATGCCCAGCACATGCTTTCCCTCCTGCCTCTTCGGCTGTGAGAGCAGAGGCCAGACGTTCGTGCACTAATCGCTCTGCCCCTGGGCAGCCGAAAACAAGCTTTGCAGAGGTTGCATTCAAATGGACTTTTAGGAATGAAACCGAGGAGCGACAGCAATGATGGTGACACCGTTGCAAAGCTGACTGTGTGCTGAAGATGCCCAGCACATGCTTTCCCTCCGGGATCTTTGGCTCTGGGAGCAGAGGCCAGACGTTCGTGCACTAATCGCTGTGCCCCGGGGCAGCCGAGAGAAAGCTTTGGAGAGGTTACATTCAAATGGAATTTTAGTTATGAAACCGAGGAGCGACAGCAATGATGGTGACACCGTTGCAAAGCTGAGTGTGTGCTGATTATTCTGAGCATCAGCTTTCCCTCCTGGCTCTTCGGCTCTGGGAGCAGAGACCAAACGTTGGTGCCATGCTCACTGTGCTGCTGGGCAGCCGAGAGCAAGCTCCGGAGAGGGTGCATTCAAATGCACTTTTAGTTAGGAAATTGAGGAGCGACAGCAATGATGGTGACACCGTTGCAAAGCTGACTGTGCGCTGAAGATGCCCAGAACATGCTTTCCCTCCTGCCTCTTCGGCTCTGGGAGCAGAGGCCAGACGTTCGTGCACTAATCGCCCTGCCCCTGGGCAGCCGAGAACAAGCTTTGCAGAGGTTGCATTCAAATGGACTTTTAGATATGAAACCGAGGAGCGAAAGCAATGATGGTGACACCGTTGCAAAGCTGACTGTGTGCTGAAGATGCCCAGCACATGCTTTCCCTCCTGCCTCTTCGGCTGTGAGAGCAGAGGCCAGACGTTCGTGCACTAATCGCTCTGCCCCTGGGCAGCCGAAAACAAGCTTTGCAGAGGTTGCATTCAAATGGACTTTTAGGAATGAAACCGAGGAGCGACAGCAATGATGGTGACACCGTTGCAAAGCTGACTGTGTGCTGAAGATGCCCAGCACATGCTTTCCCTCCTGGCTCTTTGGCTCTGGGAGCAGAGGCCAGACGTTCGTGCACTAATCGCTGTGCCCCTGGGCAGCTAAGAGAAAGCTTTTGAGAGGTTACATTCAAATGGAATTTTAGTTATGAAACCGAGGAGCGACAGCAATGATGGTGACACCGTTGCAAAGCTGACTGTGTGCTGAAGATGCCCAGCACATGCTTTCCCTCCTGGCTCTTCGGCTCTGGGAGCAGAGGCCAGACGTTCGTGCACTAATCGCCCTGCCCCTGGGCAGCCGAGAACAAGCTTTGCAGAGGTTGCATTCAAATGGACTTTTAGATATGAAACCGAGGAGCGACAGCAATGATGGTGACACCGTTGCAAAGCTGACTGTGTGCTGAAGATGCCCAGCACATGCTTTCCCTCCTGCCTCTTCGGCTGTGAGAGCAGAGGCCAGACGTTCGTGCACTAATCGCTCTGCCCCTGGGCAGCCGAAAACAAGCTTTGCAGAGGTTGCATTCAAATGGACTTTTAGGAATGAAACCGAGGAGCGACAGCAATGATGGTGACACCGTTGCAAAGCTGACTGTGTGCTGAAGATGCCCAGCACATGCTTTCCCTCCTGGCTCTTCGGCTCTGGGAGCAGAGGCCAGACGTTCGTGCACTAATCGCCCTGCCCCTGGGCAGCCGAGAACAAGCTTTGCAGAGGTTGCATTCAAATGGACTTTTAGATATGAAACCGAGGAGCGACAGCAATGATGGTGACACCGTTGCAAAGCTGACTGTGTGCTGAAGATGCCCAGCACATGCTTTCCCTCCTGCCTCTTCGGCTGTGAGAGCAGAGGCCAGACGTTCGTGCACTAATCGCTCTGCCCCTGGGCAGCCGAAAACAAGCTTTGCAGAGGTTGCATTCAAATGGACTTTTAGGAATGAAACCGAGGAGCGACAGCAATGATGGTGACACCGTTGCAAAGCTGACTGTGTGCAGAATATGCCCAGCACATGCTTTCCCTCCTGGCTCTTTGGCTCTGGGAGCAGAGGCCAGACGTTCGTGCACTAATCGCTGTGCCCCTGGGCAGCCAAGAGAAAGCTTTTGAGAGGTTACATTCAAATGGAATTTTAGTTATGAAACCGAGGAGCGACAGCAATGATTGTGAAATCGTTGCAAAGCTGACTGTGTGCTGAAGATGCCCAGCACATGCTTTCCCTCCTGGCTCTTCGGCTCTGGGAGCAGAGGCCAGACGTTCGTGCACTAATCGCCCTGCCCCTGGGCAGCCGAGAACAAGCTTTGCAGAGGTTGCATTCAAATGGACTTTTAGATATGAAACCGAGGAGCGACAGCAATGATGGTGACACCGTTGCAAAGCTGACTGTGTGCTGAAGATGCCCAGCACATGCTTTCCCTCCTGCCTCTTCGGCTGTGAGAGCAGAGGCCAGACGTTCGTGCACTAATCGCTCTGCCCCTGGGCAGCCGAAAACAAGCTTTGCAGAGGTTGCATTCAAATGGACTTTTAGGAATGAAACCGAGGAGCGACAGCAATGATGGTGACACCGTTGCAAAGCTGACTGTGTGCTGAAGATGCCCAGCACATGCTTTCCCTCCTGGCTCTTTGGCTCTGGCAGCAGAGGCCAGACGTTCGTGCACTAATCGCCCTGCCCCTGGGCAGCCGAGAACAAGCTTTGCAGAGGTTGCATTCAAATGGACTTTTAGATATGAAACCGAGGAGCGACAGCATTGATGGTGACACCGTTGCAAAGCGGACTGTGTGCTGAAGATGCCCAGCACATGCTTTCCCTCCTGCCTCTTCGGCTGTGAGAGCAAAGGCCAGACGTTCGTGCACTAATCGCTCTGCCCCTGGGCAGCCGAAAACAAGCTTTGCAGAGGTTGCATTCAAATAGACTTTTAGGAATGAAACCGAGGAGCGACAGCAATGATGGTGACACCGTTGCAAAGCTGACTGTGTGCTGAAGATGCCCAGCACAAGCTTTCCCTCCTGGCTCTTTGGCTCTGGGAGCAGAGGCCAGACGTTCGTGCACTAATCGCTGTGCCCCTGGGCAGCCAAGAGAAAGCTTTTGAGAGGTTACATTCAAATGGAATTTTAGTTATGAAACCGAGGAGCGACAGCAATGATGGTGACACCGTTGCAAAGCTGACTGTGTGCTGAAGATGCCCAGCACATGCTTTCCCTCCTGGCTCTTCGGCTCTGGGAGCAGAGGCCAGACGTTCGTGCACTAATCGCCCTGCCCCTGGGCAGCCGAGAACAAGCTTTGCAGAGGTTGCATTCAAATGGACTTTTAGATATGAAACCGAGGAGCGACAGCAATGATGGTGACACCGTTGAAAAGCTGAGTGTGTGCTGATTATTCTGAGCATCAGCTTTCCCTCCTGGCTCTTCGGCTCTGGGAGCAGAGACCAAACGTTCGTGCCATGCTCACTGTGCTGCTGGGCAGCCGAGAGCAAGCTCCGGAGAGGGTGCATTCAAATGCACTTTTAGTTATGAAACCGAGGAGCGACAGCAATGATGGTGACACCGTTGCAAAGCTGACTGTGTGCTGAAGATGCCCAGCACATGCTTTCCCTCCGGGATCTTTGGCTCTGGGAGCAGAGGCCAGACGTTCGTGCACTAATCGCTGTGCCCCTGGGCAGCCGAGAGAAAGCTTTGGAGAGGTTACATTCAAATGGAATTTTAGTTATGAAACCGAGGAGCGACAGCAATGATGGTGACACCGTTGCAAAGCTGACTGTGTGCTGAAGATGCCCAGCACATGCTTTCCCTCCTGCCTCTTCGGCTGTGAGAGCAGAGGCCAGACGTTCGTGCACTAATCGCTCTGCCCCTGGGCAGCCGAAAACAAGCTTTGCAGAGGTTGCATTCAAATGGACTTTTAGGAATGAAACCGAGGAGCGACAGCAATGATGGTGACACCGTTGCAAAGCTGACTGTGTGCTGAAGATGCCCAGCACATGCTTTCCCTCCTGGCTCTTTGGCTCTGGGAGCAGAGGCCAGACGTTCGTGCACTAATCGCTGTGCCCCTGGGCAGCCGAGAGAAAGCTTTGGAGAGGTTACATTCAAATGGAATTTTAGTTATGAAACCGAGGAGCGACAGCAATGATGGTGACACCGTTGCAAAGCTGAGTGTGTGCTGATTATTCTGAGCATCAGCTTTCCCTCCTGGCTCTTCGGCTCTGGGAGCAGAGACCAAACGTTCGTGCTATGCTCACTGTGCTGCTGGGCAGCCGAGAGCAAGCTCCGGAGAGGGTGCATTCAAATGCACTTTTAGTTAGGAAATTGAGGAGCGACAGCAATGATGGTGACACCGTTGCAAATCTGACTGTGTGCTGAAGATGCCCAGCACATGCTTTCCCTCCTGGCTCTTTGGCTCTGGGAGCAGAGGCCAGACGTTCGTGCACTAATCGCCCTGCCCCTGGGCAGCCGAGAACAAGCTTTGCAGAGGTTGCATTCAAATAGACTTTTAGGAATGAAACCGAGGAGCAACAGCAATGATGGTGACACCGTTGCAAAGCTGACTGTGTGCTGAAGATGCCCAGCACATGCTTTCCCTCCTGGCTCTTTGGCTCTGGGAGCAGAGGCCAGACGTTCGTGCACTAATCGCTGTGCCCCTGGGCAGCCAAGAGAAAGCTTTTGAGAGGTTACATTCAAATGGAATTTTAGTTATGAAACCGAGGAGCGACAGCAATGATTGTGAAATCGTTGCAAAGCTGACTGTGTGCTGAAGATGCCCAGCACATGCTTTCCCTCCTGGCTCTTCGGCTCTGGGAGCAGAGGCCAGACGTTCGTGCACTAATCGCCCTGCCCCTGGGCAGCCGAGAACAAGCTTTGCCGAGGTTGCATTCAAATGGACTTTTAGATATGAAACCGAGGAGCGACAGCAATGATGGTGACACCGTTGCAAAGCTGACTGTGTGCTGAAGATGCCCAGCACATGCTTTCCCTCTTGCCTCTTCGGCTGTGAGAGCAGAGGCCAGACGTTCGTGCACTAATCGCTCTGCCCCTGGGCAGCCGAAAACAAGCTTTGCAGAGGTTGCATTCAAATGGACTTTTAGGAATGAAACCGAGGAGCGACAGCAATGATGGTGACACCGTTGCAAAGCGGACTGTGTGCTGAAGATGCCCAGCACATGCTTTCCCTCCGGGATCTTTGGCTCTGGGAGCAGAGGCCAGACGTTCGTGCACTAATCGCTGTGCCCCTGGGCAGCCGAGAGAAAGCTTTGGAGAGGTTACATTCCAATGGAATTTTAGTTATGAAACCGAGGAGCGACAGCAATGATGGTGACACCGTTGCAAAGCTGAGTGTGTGCTGATTATTCTGAGCATCAGCTTTCCCTCCTGGCTCTTCGGCTCTGGGAGCAGAGACCAAACGTTGGTGCCATGCTCACTGTGCTGCTGGGCAGCCGAGAGCAAGCTCCGGAGAGGGTGCATTCAAATGCACTTTTAGTTAGGAAATTGAGGAGCGACAGCAATGATGGTGACACCGTTGCAAAGCTGACTGTGCGCTGAAGATGCCCAGAACATGCTTTTCCTCCTGGCTCTTCGGCTCTGGGAGCAGAGGCCAGACGTTCGTGCACTAATCGCCCTGCCCCTGGGCAGCCGAGAACAAGCTTTGCAGAGGTTGCATTCAAATGGACTTTTAGATATGAAACCGAGGAGCGAAAGCAATGATGGTGACACCGTTGCAAAGCTGACTGTGTGCTGAAGATGCCCAGCACATGCTTTCCCTCCTGCCTCTTCGGCTGTGAGAGCAGAGGCCAGACGTTCGTGCACTAATCGCTCTGCCCCTGGGCAGCCGAGAGAAAGCTTTGGATAGGTTACATTCAAATGGAATTTTAGTTATGAAATCGAGGAGCGACAGCAATGATGGTGACACCGTTGCAAAGCTGAGTGTGTGCTGATTATTCTGAGCATCAGCTTTCCCTCCTGGCTCTTCGGCTCTGGGAGCAGAGACCAAACGTTCGTGCCATGCTCACTGTGCTGCTGGGCAGCCGAGAGCAAGCTCCGGAGAGGGTGCATTCAAATGCACTTTTAGTTATGAAACCGAGGAGCGACAGCAATGATGGTGACACCGTTGCAAAGCTGACTGTGTGCTGAAGATGCCCAGCACATGCTTTCCCTCCTGGCTCTTTGGCTCTGGCAGCAGAGGCCAGACGTTCGTGCACTAATCGCTGTGCCCCTGGGCAGCCGAGAGAAAGCTTTGGAGAGGTTACATTCAAATGGAATTTTAGTTATGAAACCGAGGAGCGACAGCAATGATGGTGACACCGTTGCAAAGCTGACTGTGTGCTGAAGATGCCCAGCACATGCTTTCCCTCCTGCCTCTTCGGCTGTGAGAGCAGAGGCCAGACGTTCGTGCACTAATCGCTCTGCCCCTGGGCAGCCGAAAACAAGCTTTGCAGAGGTTGCATTCAAATGGACTTTTAGGAATGAAACCGAAAAGCGACAGCAATGATGGTGACACCGTTGCAAAGCTGACTGTGTGCTGAAGATGCCCAGCACATGCTTTCCCTCCTGGCTCTTCGGCTCTGGGAGCAGAGGCCAGACGTTCGTGCACTAATCGCCCTGCCCCTGGGCAGCCGAGAACAAGCTTTGCAGAGGTTGCATTCAAATGGACTTTTAGATATGAAACCGAGGAGCGACAGCAATGATGGTGACACCGTTGCAAAGCTGACTGTGTGCTGAAGATGCCCAGCACATGCTTTCCCTCTTGCCTCTTCGGCTGTGAGAGCAGAGGCCAGACGTTTGTGCACTAATCGCTCTGCCCCTGGGCAGCCGAAAACAAGCTTTGCAGAGGTTGCATTCAAATGGACTTTTAGGAATGAAACCGAGGAGCGACAGCAATGATGGTGACACCGTTGCAAAGCTGACTGTGTGCTGAAGATGCCCAGCACATGCTTTCCCTCCGGGATCTTTGGCTCTGGGAGCAGAGGCCAGACGTTCGTGCACTAATCGCTGTGCCCCTGGGCAGCCGAGAGAAAGCTTTGGAGAGGTTACATTCAAATGGAATTTTAGTTATGAAACCGAGGAGCGACAGCAATGATGGTGACACCGTTGCAAAGCTGAGTGTGTGCTGATTATTCTGAGCATCAGCTTTCCCTCCTGGCTCTTCGGCTCTGGGAGCAGAGACCAAACGTTGGTGCCATGCTCACTGTGCTGCTGGGCAGCCGAGAGCAAGCTCCGGAGAGGGTGCATTCAAATGCACTTTTAGTTAGGAAATTGAGGAGCGACAGCAATGATGGTGACACCGTTGCAAAGCTGACTGTGCGCTGAAGATGCCCAGAACATGCTTTTCCTCCTGGCTCTTCGGCTCTGGGAGCAGAGGCCAGACGTTCGTGCACTAATCGCCCTGCCCCTGGGCAGCCGAGAACAAGCTTTGCAGAGGTTGCATTCAAATGGACTTTTAGATATGAAACCGAGGAGCGAAAGCAATGATGGTGACACCGTTGCAAAGCTGACTGTGTGCTGAAGATGCCCAGCACATGCTTTCCCTCCTGCCTCTTCGGCTGTGAGAGCAGAGGCCAGACGTTCGTGCACTAATCGCTCTGCCCCTGGGCAGCCGAGAGAAAGCTTTGGATAGGTTACATTCAAATGGAATTTTAGTTATGAAATCGAGGAGCGACAGCAATGATGGTGACACCGTTGCAAAGCTGCGTGTGTGCTGATTATTCTGAGCATCAGCTTTCCCTCCTGGCTCTTCGGCTCTGGGAGCAGAGACCAAACGTCCGTGCCATGCTCACTGTGCTGCTGGGCAGCCGAGAGCAAGCTCCGGAGAGGGTGCATTCAAATGCACTTTTAGTTATGAAACCGAGGAGCGACAGCAATGATGGTGACACCGTTGCAAAGCTGACTGTGTGCTGAAGATGCCCAGCACATGCTTTCCCTCCTGGCTCTTTGGCTCTGGCAGCAGAGGCCAGACGTTCGTGCACTAATCGCTGTGCCCCTGGGCAGCCGAGAGAAAGCTTTGGAGAGGTTACATTCAAATGGAATTTTAGTTATGAAACCGAGGAGCGACAGCAATGATGGTGACACCGTTGCAAAGCTGACTGTGTGCTGAAGATGCCCAGCACATGCTTTCCCTCCTGCCTCTTCGGCTGTGAGAGCAGAGGCCAGACGTTCGTGCACTAATCGCTCTGCCCCTGGGCAGCCGAAAACAAGCTTTGCAGAGGTTGCATTCAAATGGACTTTTAGGAATGAAACCGAAAAGCGACAGCAATGATGGTGACACCGTTGCAAAGCTGACTGTGTGCTGAAGATGCCCAGCACATGCTTTCCCTCCTGGCTCTTCGGCTCTGGGAGCAGAGGCCAGACGTTCGTGCACTAATCGCCCTGCCCCTGGGCAGCCGAGAACAAGCTTTGCAGAGGTTGCATTCAAATGGACTTTTAGATATGAAACCGAGGAGCGACAGCAATGATGGTGACACCGTTGCAAAGCTGACTGTGTGCTGAAGATGCCCAGCACATGCTTTCCCTCTTGCCTCTTCGGCTGTGAGAGCAGAGGCCAGACGTTTGTGCACTAATCGCTCTGCCCCTGGGCAGCCGAAAACAAGCTTTGCAGAGGTTGCATTCAAATGGACTTTTAGGAATGAAACCGAGGAGCGACAGCAATGATGGTGACACCGTTGCAAAGCTGACTGTGTGCTGAAGATGCCCAGCACATGCTTTCCCTCCGGGATCTTTGGCTCTGGGAGCAGAGGCCAGACGTTCGTGCACTAATCGCTGTGCCCCTGGGCAGCCGAGAGAAAGCTTTGGAGAGGTTACATTCAAATGGAATTTTAGTTATGAAACCGAGGAGCGACAGCAATGATGGTGACACCGTTGCAAAGCTGAGTGTGTGCTGATTATTCTGAGCATCAGCTTTCCCTCCTGGCTCTTCGGCTCTGGGAGCAGAGACCAAACGTTGGTGCCATGCTCACTGTGCTGCTGGGCAGCCGAGAGCAAGCTCCGGAGAGGGTGCATTCAAATGCACTTTTAGTTAGGAAATTGAGGAGCGACAGCAATGATGGTGACACCGTTGCAAAGCTGACTGTGCGCTGAAGATGCCCAGAACATGCTTTTCCTCCTGGCTCTTCGGCTCTGGGAGCAGAGGCCAGACGTTCGTGCACTAATCGCCCTGCCCCTGGGCAGCCGAGAACAAGCTTTGCAGAGGTTGCATTCAAATGGACTTTTAGATATGAAACCGAGGAGCGAAAGCAATGATGGTGACACCGTTGCAAAGCTGACTGTGTGCTGAAGATGCCCAGCACATGCTTTCCCTCCTGCCTCTTCGGCTGTGAGAGCAGAGGCCAGACGTTCGTGCACTAATCGCTCTGCCCCTGGGCAGCCGAAAACAAGCTTTGCAGAGGTTGCATTCAAATGGACTTTTAGGAATGAAACCGAGGAGCGACAGCAATGATGGTGACACCGTTGCAAAGCTGACTGTGTGCTGAAGATGCCCAGCACATACTTTCCCTCCTGGCTCTTTGGCTCTGGGAGCAGAGGCCAGACGTTCGTGCACTAATCGCTCTGCCCCTGGGCAGCTAAGAGAAAGCTTTTGAGAGGTTACATTCAAATGGAATTTTAGTTATGAAACCGAGGAGCGACAGCAATGATGGTGACACCGTTGCAAAGCTGACTGTGTGCTGAAGATGCCCAGCACATGCTTTCCCTCCTGGCTCTTCGGCTCTGGGAGCAGAGGCCAGACGTTCGTGCACTAATCGCCCTGCCCCTGGGCAGCCGAGAACAAGCTTTGCAGAGGTTGCATTCAAATGGACTTTTAGATATGAAACCGAGGAGCGACAGCAATGATGGTGACACCGTTGCAAAGCTGACTGTGTGCTGAAGATGCCCAGCACATGCTTTCCCTCCTGCCTCTTCGGCTGTGAGAGCAGAGGCCAGACGTTCGTGCACTAATCGCTCTGCCCCTGGGCAGCCGAAAACAAGCTTTGCAGAGGTTGCATTCAAATAGACTTTTAGGAATGAAACCGAGGAGCGACAGCAATGATGGTGACACCGTTGCAAAGCTGACTGTGTGCTGAAGATGCCCAGCACATGCTTTTCCTCCGGGCTCTTTGGCTCTGGGAGCAGAGGCCAGACGTTCGTGCACTAATCGCTGTGCCCCTGGGCAGCCAAGAGAAAGCTTTTGAGAGGTTACATTCAAATGGAATTTTAGTTATGAAACCGAGGAGCGACAGCAATGATGGTGACACCGTTGCAAAGCTGAGTGTGTTCTGATTATTCTGAGCATCAGCTTTCCCTCCTGGCTCTTTGGCTCTGGGAGCAGAGACCAAACGTTGGTGCCATGCTCACTGTGCTGCTGGGCAGCCGAGAGCAAGCTCCGGAGAGGGTGCATTCAAATGCACTTTTAGTTAGGAAATCGAGGAGCGACAGCAATGATGGTGACACCGTTGCAAAGCTGACTGTGTGCTGAAGATGCCCAGCACATGCTTTCCCTCCTGGCTCTTCGGCTCTGGGAGCAGAGGCCAGACGTTCGTGCACTAATCGCCCTGCCCCTGGGCAGCCGAGAACAAGCTTTGCAGAGGTTGCATTCAAATGGAATTTTAGTTATGAAACCGAGGAGCGAAAGCAATGATGGTGACACCGTTGCAAAGCTGACTGTGCGCTTAAGATGCCCAGAACATGCTTTCCCTCCTGGCTCTTTGGCTCTGGCAGCAGAGGCCAGACGTTCGTGCACTAATCGCTGTGCCCCTGGGCAGCCGAGAGAAAGCTTTGGAGAGGTTCCATTCAAATGGAATTTTAGTTATGAAACCGAGGAGCGACAGCAATGATGGTGACACCGTTGCAAAGCTGACTGTGTGCTGAAGATGCCCAGCACATGCTTTCCCTCCTGCCTCTTCGGCTGTGAGAGCAGAGGCCAGACGTTCGTGCACTAATCGCTCTGCCCCTGGGCAGCCGAAAACAAGCTTTGCAGAGGTTGCATTCAAATGGACTTTTAGGAATGAAACCGAAAAGCGACAGCAATGATGGTGACACCGTTGCAAAGCTGACTGTGTGCTGAAGATGCCCAGCACATGCTTTCCCTCCTGGCTCTTCGGCTTTAGGAGCAGAGACCAAACGTTCGTTTCATGCTCACTGTGCTGCTGGGCAGCCGAGAGCAAGCTCCGGAGAGGGTGCATTCAAATGCACTTTTAGTTAGGAAATTGAGGAGCGACAGCAATGATGGTGACACCGTTGCAAAGCTGACTGTGCGCTGAAGATGCCCAGAACATGCTTTCCCTCCTGGCTCTTCGGCTCTGGGAGCAGAGGCCAGACGTTCGTGCACTAATCGCCCTGCCCCTGGGCAGCCGAGAACAAGCTTTGCAGAGGTTGCATTCAAATGGACTTTTAGATATGAAACCGAGGAGCGAAAGCAATGATGGTGACACCGTTGCAAAGCTGACTGTGTGCTGAAGATGCCCAGCACATGCTTTCCCTCCTGCCTCTTCGGCTGTGAGAGCAGAGGCCAGACGTTCGTGCACTAATCGCTCTGCCCCTGGGCAGCCGAAAACAAGCTTTGCAGAGGTTGCATTCAAATGGACTTTTAGGAATGAAACCGAGGAGAGACAGCAATGATGGTAACACCGTTGCAAGGCTGACTGTGTGCTGAAGATGCCCAGCACATGCTTTCCCTCCGGGCTCTTTGGCTCTGGGAGCAGAGGCCAGACGTTCATGCACTAATCGCTGTGCCCCTGGGCAGCCGAGAGAAAGCTTTGGAGAGGATACATTCAAATGGAATTTTAGTTATGAAACCGAGGAGCGACAGCAATGATGGTGACACCGTTGCAAAGCTGACTGTGTGCTGAAGATGCCCAGCACATACTTTCCCTCCTGGCTCTTTGGCTCTGGGAGCAGAGGCCAGACCTTCGTGCACTAATCGCTCTGCCCCTGGGCAGCTAAGAGAAAGCTTTTGAGAGGTTACATTCAAATGGAATTTTAGTTATGAAACCGAGGAGCGACAGCAATGATGGTGACACCGTTGCAAAGCTGACTGTGTGCTGAAGATGCCCAGCACATGCTTTCCCTCCTGGCTCTTCGGCTCTGGGAGCAGAGACCAAACGTTCGTTCCATGCTCACTGTGCTGCTGGGCAGCCGAGAGCAAGCTCCGGAGAGGGTGCATTCAAATGCACTTTTAGTTAGGAAATTGAGGAGCGACAGCAATGATGGTGACACCGTTGCAAAGCTGACTGTGCGCTGAAGATGCCCAGAACATGCTTTCCCTCCTGGCTCTTCGGCTCTGGGAGCAGAGGCCAGACGTTCGTGCACTAATCGCCCTGCCCCTGGGCAGCCGAGAACAAGCTTTGCAGAGGTTGCATTCAAATGGACTTTTAGATATGAAACCGAGGAGCGACAGCAATGATGGTGACACCGTTGCAAAGCTGACTGTGTGCTGAAGATGCCCAGCACATGCTTTCCCTCCTGCCTCTTTGGCTGTGAGAGCAGAGGCCAGACGTTCGTGCACTAATCGCTCTGCCCCTGGGCAGCCGAAAACAAGCTTTGCAGAGGTTGCATTCAAATGGACTTTTAGGAATGAAACCGAGGAGAGACAGCAATGATGGTAACACCGTTGCAAGGCTGACTGTGTGCTGAAGATGCCCAGCACATGCTTTCCCTCCGGGCTCTTTGGCTCTGGGAGCAGAGGCCAGACGTTCGTGCACTAATCGCCCTGCCCCTGGGCAGCCGAGAACAAGCTTTGCAGAGGTTGCATTCAAATGGAATTTTAGTTATGAAACCGAGGAGCGAAAGCAATGATGGTGACACCGTTGCAAAGCTGACTGTGCGCTTAAGATGCCCAGAACATGCTTTCCCTCCTGGCTCTTTGGCTCTGGCAGCAGAGGCCAGACGTTCGTGCACTAATCGCTGTGCCCCTGGGCAGCCGAGAGAAAGCTTTGGAGAGGTTACATTCAAATGGAATTTTAGTTATGAAACCGAGGAGCGACAGCAATGATGGTGACACCGTTGCAAAGCTGACTGTGTGCTGAAGATGCCCAGCACATGCTTTCCCTCCTGCCTCTTCGGCTGTGAGAGCAGAGGCCAGACGTTCGTGCACTAATCGCTCTGCCCCTGGGCAGCCGAAAACAAGCTTTGCAGAGGTTGCATTCAAATGGACTTTTAGGAATGAAACCGAAAAGCGACAGCAATGATGGTGACACCGTTGCAAAGCTGACTGTGTGCTGAAGATGCCCAGCACATGCTTTCCCTCCTGGCTCTTCGGCTCTGGGAGCAGAGGCCAGACGTTCGTGCACTAATCGCCCTGCCCCTGGGCAGCCGAGAACAAGCTTTGCAGAGGTTGCATTCAAATGGACTTTTAGATATGAAACCGAGGAGCGACAGCAATGATGGTGACACCGTTGCAAAGCTGACTGTGTGCTGAAGATGCCCAGCACATGCTTTCCCTCTTGCCTCTTCGGCTGTGAGAGCAGAGGCCAGACCTTCGTGCACTAATCGCTCTGCCCCTGGGCAGCCGAAAACAAGCTTTGCAGAGGTTGCATTCAAATGGACTTTTAGGAATGAAACCGAGGAGCGACAGCAATGATGGTGACACCGTTGCAAAGCGGACTGTGTGCTGAAGATGCCCAGCACATGCTTTCCCTCCTGGCTCTTCGGCTCTGGGAGCAGAGGCCAGACGTTCGTGCACTAATCGCCCTGCCCCTGGGCAGCCGAGAACAAGCTTTGCAGAGGTTGCATTCAAATGGACTTTCAGATATGAAACCGAGGAGCGACAGCAATGATGGTGACACCGTTGCAAAGCTGACTGTGTGCTGAAGATGCCCAGCACATGCTTTCCCTCTTGCCTCTTCGGCTGTGAGAGCAGAGGCCAGACCTTCGTGCACTAATCGCTCTGCCCCTGGGCAGCCGAAAACAAGCTTTGCAGAGGTTGCATTCAAATGGACTTTTAGGAATGAAACCGAGGAGCGACAGCAATGATGGTGACACCGTTGCAAAGCGGACTGTGTGCTGAAGATGCCCAGCACATGCTTTCCCTCCGGGATCTTTGGCTCTGGGAGCAGAGGCCAGACGTTCGTGCACTAATCGCTGTGCCCCTGGGCAGCCGAGAGAAAGCTTTGGAGAGGTTCCATTCAAATGGAATTTTAGTTATGAAACCGAGGAGCGACAGCAATGATGGTGACACCGTTGCAAAGCTGAGTGTGTGCTGATTATTCTGAGCATCAGCTTTCCCTCCTGGCTCTTCGGCTCTGGGAGCAGAGACCAAACGTTGGTGCCATGCTCACTGTGCTGCTGGGCAGCCGAGAGCAAGCTCCGGAGAGGGTGCATTCAAATGCACTTTTAGTTAGGAAATCGAGGAGCGACAGCAATGATGGTGACACCGTTGCAAAGCTGACTGTGTGCTGAAGATGCCCAGAACATGCTTTCCCTCCTGCCTCTTCGGCTCTGGGAGCAGAGGCCAGACGTTCGTGCACTAATCGCCCTGCCCCTGGGCAGCCGAGAGAAAGCTTTGCAGAGGTTGCATTCAAATGGAATTTTAGTTATGAAACCGAGGAGCGAAAGCAATGATGGTGACACCGTTGCAAAGCTGACTGTGCGCTTAAGATGCCCAGAACATGCTTTCCCTCCTGGCTCTTTGGCTCTGGCAGCAGAGGCCAGACGTTCGTGCACTAATCGCTGTGCCCCTGGGCAGCCGAGAGAAAGCTTTGGAGAGGTTACATTCAAATGGAATTTTAGTTATGAAACCGAGGAGCGACAGCAATGATGGTGACACCGTTGCAAAGCTGACTGTGTGCTGAAGATGCCCAGCACATGCTTTCCCTCCTGCCTCTTCGGCTGTGAGAGCAGAGGCCAGACGTTCGTGCACTAATCGCTCTGCCCCTGGGCAGCCGAAAACAAGCTTTGCAGAGGTTGCATTCAAATGGACTTTTAGGAATGAAACCGAAAAGCGACAGCAATGATGGTGACACCGTTGCAAAGCTGACTGTGTGCTGAAGATGCCCAGCACATGCTTTCCCTCCTGGCTCTTCGGCTCTGGGAGCAGAGGCCAGACGTTCGTGCACTAATCGCCCTGCCCCTGGGCAGCCGAGAACAAGCTTTGCAGAGGTTGCATTCAAATGGACTTTTAGATATGAAACCGAGGAGCGACAGCAATGATGGTGACACCGTTGCAAAGCTGACTGTGTGCTGAAGATGCCCAGCACATGCTTTCCCTCCGGGCTCTTTGGCTCTGGGAGCAGAGGCCAGGCGTTCGTGCACTAATCGCTGTGCCCCTGGGCACCCGAGAGAAAGCTTTGGAGAGGTTACATTCAAATGGAATTTTAGTTATGAAACCGAGGAGCGACAGCAATGATGGTGACACCGTTGCAAAGCTGAGTGTGTGCTGATTATTCTGAGCATCAGCTTTCCCTCCTGGCTCTTCGGCTCTGGGAGCAGAGACCAAACGTTCGTTCCATGCTCACTGTGCTGCTGGGCAGCCGAGAGCAAGCTCCGGAGAGGGTGCATTCAAATGCACTTTTAGTTAGGAAATTGAGGAGCGACAGCAATGATGGTGACACCGTTGCAAAGCTGACTGTGCGCTGAAGATGCCCAGAACATGCTTTCCCTCCTGGCTCTTCGGCTCTGGGAGCAGAGGCCAGACGTTCGTGCACTAATCGCCCTGCCCCTGGGCAGCCGAGAACAAGCTTTGCAGAGGTTGCATTCAAATGGACTTTTAGATATGAAACCGAGGAGCGAAAGCAATGATGGTGACACCGTTGCAAAGCTGACTGTGTGCTGAAGATGCCCAGCACATGCTTTCCCTCCTGCCTCTTCGGCTGTGAGAGCAGAGGCCAGACGTTCGTGCACTAATCGCTCTGCCCCTGGGCAGCCGAAAACAAGCTTTGCAGAGGTTGCATTCAAATGGACTTTTAGGAATGAAACCGAGGAGAGACAGCAATGATGGTAACACCGTTGCAAGGCTGACTGTGTGCTGAAGATGCCCAGCACATGCTTTCCCTCCGGGCTCTTTGGCTCTGGGAGCAGAGGCCAGACGTTCGTGCACTAATCGCCCTGCCCCTGGGCAGCCGAGAACAAGCTTTGCAGAGGTTGCATTCAAATGGAATTTTAGTTATGAAACCGAGGAGCGAAAGCAATGATGGTGACACCGTTGCAAAGCTGACTGTGCGCTTAAGATGCCCAGAACATGCTTTCCCTCCTGGCTCTTTGGCTCTGGCAGCAGAGGCCAGACGTTCGTGCACTAATCGCTGTGCCCCTGGGCAGCCGAGAGAAAGCTTTGGAGAGGTTACATTCAAATGGAATTTTAGTTATGAAACCGAGGAGCGACAGCAATGATGGTGACACCGTTGCAAAGCTGACTGTGTGCTGAAGATGCCCAGCACATGCTTTCCCTCCTGCCTCTTCGGCTGTGAGAGCAGAGGCCAGACGTTCGTGCACTAATCGCTCTGCCCCTGGGCAGCCGAAAACAAGCTTTGCAGAGGTTGCATTCAAATGGACTTTTAGGAATGAAACCGAAAAGCGACAGCAATGATGGTGACACCGTTGCAAAGCTGACTGTGTGCTGAAGATGCCCAGCACATGCTTTCCCTCCTGGCTCTTCGGCTCTGGGAGCAGAGGCCAGACGTTCGTGCACTAATCGCCCTGCCCCTGGGCAGCCGAGAACAAGCTTTGCAGAGGTTGCATTCAAATGGACTTTTAGATATGAAACCGAGGAGCGACAGCAATGATGGTGACACCGTTGCAAAGCTGACTGTGTGCTGAAGATGCCCAGCACATGCTTTCCCTCTTGCCTCTTCGGCTGTGAGAGCAGAGGCCAGACGTTCGTGCACTAATCGCTCTGCCCCTGGGCAGCCGAAATCAAGCTTTGCAGAGGTTGCATTCAAATGGACTTTTAGGAATGAAACCGAGGAGCGACAGCAATGATGGTGACACCGTTGCAAAGCGGACTGTGTGCTGAAGATGCCCAGCACATGCTTTCCCTCCTGGCTCTTCGGCTCTGGGAGCAGAGGCCAGACGTTCGTGCACTAATCGCCCTGCCCCTGGGCAGCCGAGAACAAGCTTTGCAGAGGTTGCATTCAAATGGACTTTTAGATATGAAACCGAGGAGCGACAGCAATGATGGTGACACCGTTGCAAAGCTGACTGTGTGCTGAAGATGCCCAGCACATGCTTTCCCTCTTGCCTCTTCGGCTGTGAGAGCAGAGGCCAGACCTTCGTGCACTAATCGCTCTGCCCCTGGGCAGCCGAAAACAAGCTTTGCAGAGGTTGCATTCAAATGGACTTTTAGGAATGAAACCGAGGAGCGACAGCAATGATGGTGACACCGTTGCAAAGCGGACTGTGTGCTGAAGATGCCCAGCACATGCTTTCCCTCCGGGATCTTTGGCTCTGGGAGCAGAGGCCAGACGTTCGTGCACTAATCGCTGTGCCCCTGGGCAGCCGAGAGAAAGCTTTGGAGAGGTTACATTCAAATGGAATTTTAGTTATGAAACCGAGGAGCGACAGCAATGATGGTGACACCGTTGCAAAGCTGAGTGTGTGCTGATTATTCTGAGCATCAGCTTTCCCTCCTGGCTCTTCGGCTCTGGGAGCAGAGACCAAACGTTGGTGCCATGCTCACTGTGCTGCTGGGCAGCCGAGAGCAAGCTCCGGAGAGGGTGCATTCAAATGCACTTTTAGTTAGGAAATCGAGGAGCGACAGCAATGATGGTGACACCGTTGCAAAGCTGACTGTGTGCTGAAGATGCCCAGAACATGCTTTCCCTCCTGCCTCTTCGGCTCTGGGAGCAGAGGCCAGACGTTCGTGCACTAATCGCCCTGCCCCTGGGCAGCCGAGAACAAGCTTTGCAGAGGTTGCATTCAAATGGAATTTTAGTTATGAAACCGAGGAGCGAAAGCAATGATGGTGACACCGTTGCAAAGCTGACTGTGCGCTTAAGATGCCCAGAACATGCTTTCCCTCCTGGCTCTTTGGCTCTGGCAGCAGAGGCCAGACGTTCGTGCACTAATCGCTGTGCCCCTGGGCAGCCGAGAGAAAGCTTTGGAGAGGTTACATTCAAATGGAATTTTAGTTATGAAACCGAGGAGCGACAGCAATGATGGTGACACCGTTGCAAAGCTGACTGTGTGCTGAAGATGCCCAGCACATGCTTTCCCTCCTGCCTCTTCGGCTGTGAGAGCAGAGGCCAGACGTTCGTGCACTAATCGCTCTGCCCCTGGGCAGCCGAAAACAAGCTTTGCAGAGGTTGCATTCAAATGGACTTTTAGGAATGAAACCGAAAAGCGACAGCAATGATGGTGACACCGTTGCAAAGCTGACTGTGTGCTGAAGATGCCCAGCACATGCTTTCCCTCCTGGCTCTTCGGCTCTGGGAGCAGAGGCCAGACGTTCGTGCACTAATCGCCCTGCCCCTGGGCAGCCGAGAACAAGCTTTGCAGAGGTTGCATTCAAATGGACTTTTAGATATGAAACCGAGGAGCGAAAGCAATGATGGTGACACCGTTGCAAAGCTGACTGTGTGCTGAAGATGCCCAGCACATGCTTTCCCTCCTGCCTCTTCGGCTGTGAGAGCAGAGGCCAGACGTTCGTGCACTAATCGCTCTGCCCCTGGGCAGCCGAAAACAAGCTTTGCAGAGGTTGCATTCAAATGGACTTTTAGGAATGAAACCGAGGAGAGACAGCAATGATGGTAACACCGTTGCAAGGCTGACTGTGTGCTGAAGATGCCCAGCACATGCTTTCCCTCCGGGCTCTTTGGCTCTGGGAGCAGAGGCCAGACGTTCGTGCACTAATCGCCCTGCCCCTGGGCAGCCGAGAACAAGCTTTGCAGAGGTTGCATTCAAATGGAATTTTAGTTATGAAACCGAGGAGCGAAAGCAATGATGGTGACACCGTTGCAAAGCTGACTGTGCGCTTAAGATGCCCAGAACATGCTTTCCCTCCTGGCTCTTTGGCTCTGGCAGCAGAGGCCAGACGTTCGTGCACTAATCGCTGTGCCCCTGGGCAGCCGAGAGAAAGCTTTGGAGAGGTTACATTCAAATGGAATTTTAGTTATGAAACCGAGGAGCGACAGCAATGATGGTGACACCGTTGCAAAGCTGACTGTGTGCTGAAGATGCCCAGCACATGCTTTCCCTCCTGCCTCTTCGGCTGTGAGAGCAGAGGCCAGACGTTCGTGCACTAATCGCTCTGCCCCTGGGCAGCCGAAAACAAGCTTTGCAGAGGTTGCATTCAAATGGACTTTTAGGAATGAAACCGAAAAGCGACAGCAATGATGGTGACACCGTTGCAAAGCTGACTGTGTGCTGAAGATGCCCAGCACATGCTTTCCCTCCTGGCTCTTCGGCTCTGGGAGCAGAGGCCAGACGTTCGTGCACTAATCGCCCTGCCCCTGGGCAGCCGAGAACAAGCTTTGCAGAGGTTGCATTCAAATGGACTTTTAGATATGAAACCGAGGAGCGACAGCAATGATGGTGACACCGTTGCAAAGCTGACTGTGTGCTGAAGATGCCCAGCACATGCTTTCCCTCTTGCCTCTTCGGCTGTGAGAGCAGAGGCCAGACCTTCGTGCACTAATCGCTCTGCCCCTGGGCAGCCGAAAACAAGCTTTGCAGAGGTTGCATTCAAATGGACTTTTAGGAATGAAACCGAGGAGCGACAGCAATGATGGTGACACCGTTGCAAAGCGGACTGTGTGCTGAAGATGCCCAGCACATGCTTTCCCTCCTGGCTCTTCGGCTCTGGGAGCAGAGGCCAGACGTTCGTGCACTAATCGCCCTGCCCCTGGGCAGCCGAGAACAAGCTTTGCAGAGGTTGCATTCAAATGGACTTTTAGATATGAAACCGAGGAGCGACAGCAATGATGGTGACACCGTTGCAAAGCTGACTGTGTGCTGAAGATGCCCAGCACATGCTTTCCCTCTTGCCTCTTCGGCTGTGAGAGCAGAGGCCAGACCTTCGTGCACTAATCGCTCTGCCCCTGGGCAGCCGAAAACAAGCTTTGCAGAGGTTGCATTCAAATGGACTTTTAGGAATGAAACCGAGGAGCGACAGCAATGATGGTGACACCGTTGCAAAGCGGACTGTGTGCTGAAGATGCCCAGCACATGCTTTCCCTCCGGGATCTTTGGCTCTGGGAGCAGAGGCCAGACGTTCGTGCACTAATCGCTGTGCCCCTGGGCAGCCGAGAGAAAGCTTTGGAGAGGTTACATTCAAATGGAATTTTAGTTATGAAACCGAGGAGCGACAGCAATGATGGTGACACCGTTGCAAAGCTGAGTGTGTGCTGATTATTCTGAGCATCAGCTTTCCCTCCTGGCTCTTCGGCTCTGGGAGCAGAGACCAAACGTTGGTGCCATGCTCACTGTGCTGCTGGGCAGCCGAGAGCAAGCTCCGGAGAGGGTGCATTCAAATGCACTTTTAGTTAGGAAATCGAGGAGCGACAGCAATGATGGTGACACCGTTGCAAAGCTGACTGTGTGCTGAAGATGCCCAGAACATGCTTTCCCTCCTGCCTCTTCGGCTCTGGGAGCAGAGGCCAGACGTTCGTGCACTAATCGCCCTGCCCCTGGGCAGCCGAGAACAAGCTTTGCAGAGGTTGCATTCAAATGGAATTTTAGTTATGAAACCGAGGAGCGAAAGCAATGATGGTGACACCGTTGCAAAGCTGACTGTGTGCTGAAGATGCCCAGAACATGCTTTCCCTCCTGGCTCTTTGGCTCTGGCAGCAGAGGCCAGACGTTCGTGCACTAATCGCTGTGCCCCTGGGCAGCCGAGAGAAAGCTTTGGAGAGGTTACATTCAAATGGAATTTTAGTTATGAAACCGAGGAGCGACAGCAATGATGGTGACACCGTTGCAAAGCTGACTGTGTGCTGAAGATGCCCAGCACATGCTTTCCCTCCTGCCTCTTCGGCTGTGAGAGCAGAGGCCAGACGTTCGTGCACTAATCGCTCTGCCCCTGGGCAGCCGAAAACAAGCTTTGCAGAGGTTGCATTCAAATGGACTTTTAGGAATGAAACCGAAAAGCGACAGCAATGATGGTGACACCGTTGCAAAGCTGACTGTGTGCTGAAGATGCCCAGCACATGCTTTCCCTCCTGGCTCTTCGGCTCTGGGAGCAGAGGCCAGACGTTCGTGCACTAATCGCCCTGCCCCTGGGCAGCCGAGAACAAGCTTTGCAGAGGTTGCATTCAAATGGACTTTTAGATATGAAACCGAGGAGCGACAGCAATGATGGTGACACCGTTGCAAAGCTGACTGTGTGCTGAAGATGCCCAGCACATGCTTTCCCTCTTGCCTCTTCGGCTGTGAGAGCAGAGGCCAGACGTTCGTGCACTAATCGCTCTGCCCCTGGGCAGCCGAAAACAAGCTTTGCAGAGGTTGCATTCAAATGGACTTTTAGGAATGAAACCGAGGAGCGACAGCAATGATGGTGACACCGTTGCAAAGCGGACTGTGTGCTGAAGATGCCCAGCACATGCTTTCCCTCCGGGATCTTTGGCTCTGGGAGCAGAGGCCAGACGTTCGTGCACTAATCGCTGTGCCCCTGGGCAGCCGAGAGAAAGCTTTGGAGAGGTTACATTCAAATGGAATTTTAGTTATGAAACCGAGGAGCGACAGCAATGATGGTGACACCGTTGCAAAGCTGAGTGTGTGCTGATTATTCTGAGCATCAGCTTTCCCTCCTGGCTCTTCGGCTCTGGGAGCAGAGACCAAACGTTGGTGCCATGCTCACTGTGCTGCTGGGCAGCCGAGAGCAAGCTCCGGAGAGGGTGCATTCAAATGCACTTTTAGTTAGGAAATTGAGGAGCGACAGCAATGATGGTGACACCGTTGCAAAGCTGACTGTGCGCTGAAGATGCCCAGAACATGCTTTCCCTCCTGGCTCTTCGGCTCTGGGAGCAGAGGCCAGACGTTCGTGCACTAATCGCCCTGCCCCTGGGCAGCCGAGAACAAGCTTTGCAGAGGTTGCATTCAAATGGACTTTTAGATATGAAACCGAGGAGCGAAAGCAATGATGGTGACACCGTTGCAAAGCTGACTGTGTGCTGAAGATGCCCAGCACATGCTTTCCCTCCTGCCTCTTCGGCTGTGAGAGCAGAGGCCAGACGTTCGTGCACTAATCGCTCTGCCCCTGGGCAGCCGAGAGAAAGCTTTGGATAGGTTACATTCAAATGGAATTTTAGTTATGAAATCGAGGAGCGACAGCAATGATGGTGACACCGTTGCAAAGCTGAGTGTGTGCTGATTATTCTGAGCATCAGCTTTCCCTCCTGGCTCTTCGGCTCTGGGAGCAGAGACCAAACGTTCGTGCCATGCTCACTGTGCTGCTGGGCAGCCGAGAGCAAGCTCCGGAGAGGGTGCATTCAAATGCACTTTTAGTTATGAAACCGAGGAGCGACAGCAATGATGGTGACACCGTTGCAAAGCTGACTGTGTGCTGAAGATGCCCAGCACATGCTTTCCCTCCTGGCTCTTTGGCTCTGGGAGCAGAGGCCAGACGTTCGTGCACTAATCGCTGTGCCCCTGGGCAGCCAAGAGAAAGCTTTTGAGAGGTTACATTCAAATGGAATTTTAGTTATGAAACCGAGGAGCGACAGCAATGATGGTGACACCGTTGCAAAGCTGAGTGTGTGCTGATTATTCTGAGCATCAGCTTTCCCTCCTGGCTCTTTGGCTCTGGGAGCAGAGACCAAACGTTGGTGCCATGCTCACTGTGCTGCTGGGCAGCCGAGAGCAAGCTCCGGAGAGGGTGCATTCAAATGCACTTTTAGTTAGGAAATCGAGGAGCGACAGCAATGATGGTGACACCGTTGCAAAGCTGACTGTGCGCTGAAGATGCCCAGAACATGCTTTCCCTCCTGGCTCTTCGGCTCTGGGAGCAGAGGCCAGACGTTCGTGCACTAATCGCCCTGCCCCTGGGCAGCCGAGAACAAGCTTTGCAGAGGTTGCATTCAAATGGAATTTTAGTTATGAAACCGAGGAGCGAAAGCAATGATGGTGACACCGTTGCAAAGCTGACTGTGTGCTGAAGATGCCCAGCACATGCTTTCCCTCCTGCCTCTTCGGCTGTGAGAGCAGAGGCCAGACGTTCGTGCACTAATCGCTCTGCCCCTGGGCAGCCGAAAACAAGCTTTGCAGAGGTTGCATTCAAATGGACTTTTAGGAATGAAACCGAGGAGCGACAGCAATGATGGTGACACCGTTGCAAAGCTGACTGTGTGCTGAAGATGCCCAGCACATGCTTTCCCTCCTGGCTCTTTGGCTCTGGGAGCAGAGGCCAGACGTTCGTGCACTAATCGCCCTGCCCCTGGGCAGCCGAGAACAAGCTTTGCAGAGGTTGCATTCAAATGGACTTTTAGATATGAAACCGAGGAGCGACAGCAATGATGGTGACACCGTTGCAAAGCGGACTGTGTGCTGAAGATGCCCAGCACATGCTTTCCCTCCTGCCTCTTCGGCTGTGAGAGCAGAGGCCAGACGTTCGTGCACTAATCGCTCTGCCCCTGGGCAGCCGAAAACAAGCTTTGCAGAGGTTGCATTCAAATAGACTTTTAGGAATGAAACCGAGGAGCGACAGCAATGATGGTGACACCGTTGCAAAGCTGACTGTGTGCTGAAGATGCCCAGCACATGCTTTCCCTCCTGGCTCTTTGGCTCTGGGAGCAGAGGCCAGACGTTCGTGCACTAATCGCTGTGCCCCTGGGCAGCCAAGAGAAAGCTTTTGAGAGGTTACATTCAAATGGAATTTCAGTTATGAAACCGAGGAGCGACAGCAATGATGGTGACACCGTTGCAAAGCTGACTGTGTGCTGAAGATGCCCAGAACATGCTTTCCCTCCTACCTCTTCGGCTGTGAGAGCAGAGGGCAGACGTTCGTGCACTAATCGCTCTGCCCCTGGGCAGCCGAAAACAAGCTTTGCAGAGGTTGCATTCAAATGGACTTTTAGGAATGAAACCGAGGAGCGACAGCAATGATGGTGACACCGTTGCAAAGCTGACTGTGTGCTGAAGATGCCCAGCACATGCTTTCCCTCCGGGCTCTTTGGCTCTGGGAGCAGAGGCCAGACGTTCGTGCACTAATCGCCCTGCCCCTGGGCAGCCGAGAACAAGCTTTGCAGAGGTTGCATTCAAATGGACTTTTAGATATGAAACCGAGGAGCGACAGCAATGATGGTGACACCGTTGCAAAGATGACTGTGTCCTGAAGATGCCCAGCACATGCTTTCCCTCCTGCCTCTTCGGCTGTGAGAGCAGAGGCCAGACGTTCGTGCACTAATCGCTCTGCCCCTGGGCAGCCGAAAACAAGCTTTGCAGAGGTTGCATTCAAATGGACTTTTAGGAATGAAACCGAGGAGCGACAGCAATGATGGTGACACCGTTGCAAAGCTGACTGTGTGCTGAAGATGCCCAGCACATGCTTTCCCTCCGGGCTCTTTGGCTCTGGGAGCAGAGGCCAGACGTTCGTGCACTAATCGCTGTGCCCCTGGGCAGCCGAGAGAAAGCTTTGGAGAGGTTACATTCAAATGGAATTTTAGTTATGAAATCGAGGAGCGACAGCAATGATGGTGACACCGTTGCAAAGCTGAGTGTGTGCTGATTATTCTGAGCATCAGCTTTCCCTCCTGGCTCTTCGGCTCTGGGAGCAGAGACCAAACGTTCGTGCCATGCTCACTGTGCTGCTGGGCAGCCGAGAGCAAGCTCCGGAGAGGGTGCATTCAAATGCACTTTTAGATAGGAAATTGAGGAGCGACAGCAATGATGGTGACACCGTTGCAAAGCTGACTGTGCGCTGAAGATGCCCAGAACATGCTTTCCCTCCTGGCTCTTTGGCTCTGGGAGCAGAGGCCAGACGTTCGTGCACTAATCGCCCTGCCCCTGGGCAGCCGAGAACAAGCTTTGCAGAGGTTGCATTCAAATGGACTTTTAGATATGAAACCGAGGAGCGACAGCAATGATGGTGACACCGTTGCAAAGCTGACTGTGTGCTGAAGATGCCCAGCACATGCTTTCCCTCCGGGCTCTTTGGCTCAGGGAGCAGAGGCCAGGCGTTCGTGCACTAATCGCTGTGCCCCTGGGCAGCCGAGAGAAAGCTTTGGAGAGGTTACATTCAAATGGAATTTTAGTTATGAAACCGAGGAGCGACAGCAATGATGGTGACACCGTTGCAAAGCTGACAGTGTGCTGAAGATGCCCAGCACATGCTTTCCCTCCTGCCTCTTCGGCTGTGACAGCAGAGGCCAGACGTTCGTGCACTAATCGCTGTGCCCCTGGGCAGCCGAGAGAAAGCTTTGGAGAGGATACATTCAAATGGAATTTTAGTTATGAAACCGAGGAGCGACAGCAATGATGGTGACACCGTTGCAAAGCTGAGTGTGTGCTGATTATTCTGAGCATCAGCTTTCCCTCCTGGCTCTTCGGCTCTGGGAGCAGAGACCAAACGTTCGTGCCATGCTCACTGTGCTGCTGGGCAGCCGAGAGAAAGCTCCGGAGAGGGTGCATTCAAATGCACTTTTAGTTAGGAAATTGAGGAGCGACAGCAATAATGGTGACACCGTTGCAAAGCTGACTGTGCGCTTAAGATGCCCAGAACATGCTTTCCCTCCTGGCGCTTTGGCTCTGGGAGCAGAGGCCAGACGTTCGTGCACTAATCGCCCTGCCCCTGGGCAGCCGAGAACAAGCTTTGCAGAGGTTGCATTCAAATGGACTTTTAGATATGAAACCGAGGAGCGACAGCAATGATGGTGACACCGTTGCAAAGCTGACTGTGTGCTGAAGATGCCCAGCACATGCTTTCCCTCCTGGCTCTTTGGCTCTGGGAGCAGAGGCCAGACGTTCGTGCACTAATCGCTGTGCCCCTGGGCAGCCGAGAGAAAGCTTTGGAGAGGTTACATTCAAATGGAATTTTAGTTATGAAACCGAGGAGCGACAGCAATGATGGTGACACCGTTGCAAAGCTGACTGTGTGCTGAAGATGCCCAGCACATGCTTTCCCTCCTGCCTCTTCGGCTGTGAGAGCAGAGGCCAGACGTTCGTGCACTAATCGCTCTGCCCCTGGGCAGCCGAAAACAAGCTTTGCAGAGGTTGCATTCAAATGGACTTTTAGGAATGAAACCGAGGAGCGACAGCAATGATGGTGACACCGTTGCAAAGCTGACTGTGTGCTGAAGATGCCCAGCACATGCTTTCCCTCCTGGCTCTTTGGCTCTGGGAGCAGAGGCCAGACATTCGTGCACTAATCGCTGTGCCCCTGGGCAGCCGAGAGAAAGCTTTGGAGAGGTTACATTCAAATGGAATTTTAGTTATGAAACCGAGGAGCGACAGCAATGATGGTGACACCGTTGCAAAGCTGAGTGTGTGCTGATTATTCTGAGCATCAGCTTTCCCTCCTGGCTCTTCGGCTCTGGGAGCAGAGACCAAACGTTGGTGCCATGCTCACTGTGCTGCTGGGCAGCCGAGAGCAAGCTTTGGAGAGGGTGCATTCAAATGCACTTTTAGTTAGGAAATTGAGGAGCGACAGCAATGATGGTGACACCGTTGCAAAGCTGACTGTGCGCTGAAGATGCCCAAAACATGCTTTCCCTCCTGGCTCTTCGGCTCTGGGAGCAGAGGCCAGACGTTCGTGCACTAATCGCCCTGCCCCTGGGCAGCCGAGAACAAGCTTTGCAGAGGTTGCATTCAAATGGACTTTTAGATATGAAACCGAGGAGCGAAAGCAATGATGGTGACACCGTTGCAAAGCTGACTGTGTGCTGAAGATGCCCAGCACATGCTTTCCCTCCTGCCTCTTCGGCTGTGAGAGCAGAGGCCAGACGTTCGTGCACTAATCGCTCTGCCCCTGGGCAGCCGAAAACAAGCTTTGCAGAGGTTACATTCAAATGGACTTTTAGGAATGAAACCGAGGAGCGACAGCAATGATGGTGACACCGTTGCAAAGCTGACTGTGTGCTGAAGATGCCCAGCACATGCTTTCCCTCCTGGCTCTTTGGCTCTGGGAGCAGAGGCCAGACGTTCGTGCACTAATCGCCCTGCCCCTGGGCAGCCGAGAACAAGCTTTGCAGAGGTTGCATTCAAATGGACTTTTAGATATGAAACCGAGGAGCGACAGCAATGATGGTGACACCGTTGCAAAGATGACTGTGTGCTGAAGATGCCCAGCACATGCTTTCCCTCCTGCCTCTTCGGCTGTGAGAGCAGAGGCCAGACGTTCGTGCACTAATCGCTCTGCCCCTGGGCAGCCGAAAACAAGCTTTGCAGAGGTTGCATTCAAATGGACTTTTAGGAATGAAACCGAGGAGCGACAGCAATGATGGTGACACCGTTGCAAAGCTGACTGTGTGCTGAAGATGCCCAGCACATGCTTTCCCTCCGGGCTCTTTGGCTCTGGGAGCAGAGGCCAGATTTTCGTGCACTAATCGCTGTGCCCCTGGGCAGCCGAGAGAAAGCTTTGGAGAGGTTACATTCAAATGGAATTTTAGTTATGAAACCGAGGAGCGACAGCAATGATGGTGACACCGTTGCAAAGCTGAGTGTGTGCTGATTATTCTGAGCATCAGCTTTCCCTCCTGGCTCTTCGGCTCTGGGAGCAGAGACCAAACGTTGGTGCCATGCTCACTGTGCTGCTGGGCAGCCGAGAGCAAGCTCCGGAGAGGGTGCATTCAAATGAACTTTTAGTTAGGAAATTGAGGAGCGACAGCAATGATGGTGACACCGTTGCAAAGCTGACTGTGCGCTGAAGATGCCCAGAACATGCTTTCCCTCCTGGCTCTTTGGCTCTGGGAGCAGAGGCCAGACGTTCGTGCACTAATCGCCCTGCCCCTGGGCAGCCGAGAACAAGCTTTGCAGAGGTTGCATTCAAATGGACTTTTAGATATGAAACCGAGGAGCGACAGCAATGATGGTGACACCGTTGCAAAGCTGACTGTGTGCTGAAGATGCCCAGCACATGCTTTCCCTCCTGCCTCTTCGGCTGTGAGAGCAGAGGCCAGACGTTCGTGCACTAATAGCTCTGCCCCTGGGCAGCCGAAAACAAGCTTTGCAGAGGTTGCATTCAAATGGACTTTTAGGAATGAAACCGAGGAGCGACAGCAATGATGGTGACACCGTTGCAAAGCTGACTGTGTGCTGAAGATGCCCAGAACATGCTTTCCCTCCTGCCTCTTTGGCTCTGGGAGCAGAGGCCAGACGTTCGTGCACTAATCGCTGTGCCCCTGGGCAGCCGAGAACAAGCTTTGCAGAGGTTGCATTCAAATGGACTTTTAGATATGAAACCGAGGAGCGACAGCATTGATGGTGACACCGTTGCAAAGCTGAGTGTGTGCTGATTATTCTGAGCATCAGCTTTCCCTCCTGGCTCTTCGGCTCTGGGAGCAGAGACCAAACGTTCGTGCCATGCTCACTGTGCTGCTGGGCAGCCGAGAGCAAGCTCCGGAGAGGGTGCATTCAAATGCACTTTTAGTTAGGAAATTGAGGAGCGACAGCAATGATGGTGACACCGTTGCAAAGCTGACTGTGCGCTGAAGATGCCCAGAACATGCTTTCCCTCCTGGCTCTTCGGCTCTAGGAGCAGAGGCCAGACGTTCGTGCACTAATCGCCCTGCCCCTGGGCAGCCGAGAACAAGCTTTGCAGAGGTTGCATTCAAATGGACTTTTAGATATGAAACCGAGGAGCGAAAGCAATGATGGTGACACCGTTGCAAAGCTGACTGTGTGCTGAAGATGCCCAGCACATGCTTTCCCTCCTGCCTCTTCGGCTGTGAGAGCAGAGGCCTGACGTTCGTGCACTAATCGCTCTGCCCCTGGGCAGCCGAAAACAAGCTTTGCAGAGGTTGCATTCAAATTGACTTTTAGGAATGAAACCGAGGAGCGACAGCAATGATGGTGACACCGTTGCAAAGCTGACTGTGTGCTGAAGATGCCCAGCACATGCTTTCCCTCCTGCCTCTTTGGCTCTGGGAGCAGAGGCCAGACGTTCGTGCACTAATCGCCCTGCCCCTGGGCAGCCGAGAACAAGCTTTGCAGAGGTTGCATTCAAATGGACTTTTAGATATGAAACCGAGGAGCGACAGCATTGATGGTGACACCGTTGCAAAGCGGACTGTGTGCTGAAGATGCCCAGCACATGCTTTCCCTCCTGCCTCTTCGGCTGTGAGAGCAGAGGCCAGACGTTCGTGCACTAATCGCTCTGCCCCTGGGCAGCCGAAAACAAGCTTTGCAGAGTTTGCATTCAAATAGACTTTTAGGAATGAAACCGAGGAGCGACAGCAATGATGGTGACACCGTTGCAAAGCTGACTGTGTGCTGAATATGCCCAGCATATGCTTTCCCTCCTGGCTCTTTGGCTCTGGGAGCAGAGGCCAGACGTTCGTGCACTAATCGCTGTGCCCCTGGGCAGCCAAGAGAAAGCTTTTGAGTGGTTACATTCAAATGGAATTTTAGTTATGAAACCGAGGAGCGACAGCAATGATGGTGACACCGTTGCAAAGCTGACTGTGTGCTGAAGATGCCCAGCACATGCTTTCCCTCCTGGCTCTTTGGCTCTGGGAGCAGAGGCCAGACGTTCGTGCACTAATCGCTGTGCCCCTGGGCAGCCGAGAGAAAGCTTTGGAGAGGTTACATTCAAATGGAATTTTAGTTATGAAACCGAGGAGCGACAGCAATGATGGTGACACCGTTGCAAAGCTGAGTGTGTGCTGATTATTCTGAGCATCAGCTTTCCCTCCTGGCTCTTCGGCTCTGGGAGCAGAGACCAAACGTTGGTGCCATGCTCACTGTGCTGCTGGGCAGCCGAGAGCAAGCTCCGGAGAGGGTGCATTCAAATGCACTTTTAGTTAGGAAATTGAGGAGCGACAGCAATGATGGTGACACCGTTGCAAAGCTGACTGTGCGCTGAAGATGCCCAGAACATGCTTTCCCTCCTGGCTCTTCGGCTCTGGGAGCAGAGGCCAGACGTTCGTGCACTAATCGCCCTGCCCCTGGGCAGCCGAGAACAAGCTTTGCAGAGGTTGCATTCAAATGGACTTTTAGATATGAAACCGAGGAGCGACAGCAATGATGGTGACACCGTTGCAAAGCTGACTGTGTGCTGAAGATGCCCATCACATGCTTTCCCTCCTGCCTCTTCGGCTGTGAGAGCAGAGGCCAGACGTTCGTGCACTAATCGCTCTGCCCCTGGGCAGCCGAAAACAAGCTTTGCAGAGGTTGCATTCAAATGGACTTTTAGGAATGAAACCGAGGAGCGACAGCAATGATGGTGACACCGTTGCAAAGCTGACTGTGTGCTGAAGATGCCCAGCACATGCTTTCCCTCCTGCCTCTTCGGCTGTGAGAGCAGAGGCCAGACGTTCGTGCACTAATCGCTCTGCCCCTGGGCAGCCGAAAACAAGCTTTGCAGAGGTTGCATTCAAATGGACTTTTAGGAATGAAACCGAGGAGCGACAGCAATGATGGTGACACCGTTGCAAAGCTGACTGTGTGCTGAAGATGCCCAGCACATGCTTTCCCTCCGGGCTCTATGGCTCTGGGAGCAGAGGCCAGACGTTCGTGCACTAATCGCTGTGCCCCTGGGCAGCCGAGAGAAAGCTTAGGAGAGGTTACATTCAAATGGAATTTTAGTTATGAAACCGAGGAGCGACAGCAATGAGGGTGACACCGTTGCAAAGCTGAGTGTGTGCTGATTATTCTGAGCATCAGCTTTCCCTCCTGGCTCTTCGGCTCTCGGAGCAGAGACCAAACGTTCGTGCCATGCTCACTGTGCTGCTGGGCAGCCGAGAGCAGGCTCCGGAGAGGGTGTATTCGAATGCACTTTTAGTTAGGAAATTGAGGAGCGACAGCAATGATGGTGACACCGTTGCAAAGCTGACTGTGCGCTGAAGATGCCCAGAACATGCTTTCCCTCCTGGCTCTTTGGCTCTGGGAGCAGAGGCCAGACGTTCGTGCACTAATCGCCCTGCCCCTGGGCAGCCGAGAACAAGCTTTGCAGAGGTTGCATTCAAATGGACTTTTAGATATGAAACCGAGGAGCGACAGCAATGATGGTGACACCGTTGCAAAGCTGACTGTGTGCTGAAGATGCCCAGCACATGCTTTCCCTCCTGCCTCTTCGGCTGTGAGAGCAGAGGCCAGACGTTCGTGCACTAATCGCTCTGCCCCTGGGCAGCCGAAAACAAGCTTTGCAGAGGTTGCATTCAAATGGACTTTTAGGAATGAAACCGAGGAGCGACAGCAATGATGGTGACACCGTTGCAAAGCTGACTGTGTGCTGAAGATGCCCAGCACATGCTTTCCCTCCTGGCTCTTTGGCTCTGGGAGCAGAGGCCAGACGTTCGTGCACTAATCGCTGTGCCCCTGGGCAGCCGAGAACAAGCTTTGCAGAGGTTGCATTCAAATGGACTTTTAGATATGAAACCGAGGAGCGACAGCATTGATGGTGACACCGTTGCAAAGCTGAGTGTGTGCTGATTATTCTGAGCATCAGCTTTCCCTCCTGGCTCTTCGGCTCTGGGAGCAGAGACCAAACGTTCGTGCCATGCTCACTGTGCTGCTGGGCAGCCGAGAGCAAGCTCCGGAGAGGGTGCATTCAAATGCACTTTTAGTTAGGAAATTGAGGAGCGACAGCAATGATGGTGACACCGTTGCAAAGCTGACTGTGCGCTGAAGATGCCCAGAACATGCTTTCCCTCCTGCCTCTTCGGCTCTAGGAGCAGAGGCCAGACGTTCGTGCACTAATCGCCCTGCCCCTGGGCAGCCGAGAACAAGCTTTGCAGAGGTTGCATTCAAATGGACTTTTAGATATGAAACCGAGGAGCGAAAGCAATGATGGTGACACCGTTGCAAAGCTGACTGTGTGCTGAAGATGCCCAGCACATGCTTTCCCTCCTGCCTCTTCGGCTGTGAGAGCAGAGGCCTGACGTTCGTGCACTAATCGCTCTGCCCCTGGGCAGCCGAAAACAAGCTTTGCAGAGGTTGCATTCAAATGGACTTTTAGGAATGAAACCGAGGAGCGACAGCAATGATGGTGACACCGTTGCAAAGCTGACTGTGTGCTGAAGATGCCCAGCACATGCTTTCCCTCCTGGCTCTTTGGCTCTGGGAGCAGAGGCCAGACGTTCGTGCACTAATCGCCCTGCCCCTGGGCAGCCGAGAACAAGCTTTGCAGAGGTTGCATTCAAATGGACTTTTAGATATGAAACCGAGGAGCGACAGCATTGATGGTGACACCGTTGCAAAGCGGACTGTGTGCTGAAGATGCCCAGCACATGCTTTCCCTCCTGCCTCTTCGGCTGTGAGAGCAGAGGCCTGACGTTCGTGCACTAATCGCTCTGCCCCTGGGCAGCCGAAAACAAGCTTTGCAGAGGTTGCATTCAAATGGACTTTTAGGAATGAAACCGAGGAGCGACAGCAATGATGGTGACACCGTTGCAAAGCTGACTGTGTGCTGAAGATGCCCAGCACATGCTTTCCCTCCTGGCTCTTTGGCTCTGGGAGCAGAGGCCAGACGTTCGTGCACTAATCGCCCTGCCCCTGGGCAGCCGAGAGAAAGCTTTGGAGAGGTTACATTCAAATGGAATTTTAGTTATGAAACCGAGGAGCGACAGCAATGATGGTGACACCGTTGCAAAGCTGACTGTGTGCTGAATATGCCCAGCATATGCTTTCCCTCCTGGCTCTTTGGCTCTGGGAGCAGAGGCCAGACGTTCGTGCACTAATCGCTGTGCCCCTGGGCAGCCAAGAGAAAGCTTTTGAGTGGTTACATTCAAATGGAATTTTAGTTATGAAACCGAGGAGCGAAAGCAATGATGGTGACACCGTTGCAAAGCTGACTGTGTGCTGAAGATGCCCAGCACATGCTTTCCCTCCTGGCTCTTTGGCTCTGGGAGCAGAGGCCAGACGTTCGTGCACTAATCGCTGTGCCCCTGGGCAGCCGAGAGAAAGCTTTGGAGAGGTTACATTCAAATGGAATTTTAGTTATGAAACCGAGGAGCGACAGCAATGATGGTGACACCGTTGCAAAGCTGAGTGTGTGCTGATTATTCTGAGCATCAGCTTTCCCTCCTGGCTCTTCGGCTCTGGGAGCAGAGACCAAACGTTGGTGCCATGCTCACTGTGCTGCTGGGCAGCCGAGAGCAAGCTCCGGAGAGGGTGCATTCAAATGCACTTTTAGTTAGGAAATTGAGGAGCGACAGCAATGATGGTGACACCGTTGCAAAGCTGACTGTGCGCTGAAGATGCCCAGAACATGCTTTCCCTCCTGGCTCTTCGGCTCTGGGAGCAGAGGCCAGACGTTCGTGCACTAATCGCCCTGCCCCTGGGCAGCCGAGAACAAGCTTTGCAGAGGTTGCATTCAAATGGACTTTTAGATATGAAACCGAGGAGCGACAGCAATGATGGTGACACCGTTGCAAAGCTGACTGTGTGCTGAAGATGCCCAGCACATGCTTTCCCTCCTGCCTCTTCGGCTGTGAGAGCAGAGGCCAGACGTTCGTGCACTAATCGCTCTGCCCCTGGGCAGCCGAAAACAAGCTTTGCAGAGGTTGCATTCAAATGGACTTTTAGGAATGAAACCGAGGAGCGACAGCAATGATGGTGACACCGTTGCAAAGCTGACTGTGTGCTGAAGATGCCCAGCACATGCTTTCCCTCCTGCCTCTTCGGCTGTGAGAGCAGAGGCCAGACGTTCGTGCACTAATCGCTCTGCCCCTGGGCAGCCGAAAACAAGCTTTGCAGAGGTTGCATTCAAATGGACTTTTAGGAATGAAACCGAGGAGCGACAGCAATGATGGTGACACCGTTGCAAAGCTGACTGTGTGCTGAAGATGCCCAGCACATGCTTTCCCTCCGGGCTCTATGGCTCTGGGAGCAGAGGCCAGACGTTCGTGCACTAATCGCTGTGCCCCTGGGCAGCCGAGAGAAAGCTTAGGAGAGGTTACATTCAAATGGAATTTTAGTTATGAAACCGAGGAGCGACAGCAATGAGGGTGACACCGTTGCAAAGCTGAGTGTGTGCTGATTATTCTGAGCATCAGCTTTCCCTCCTGGCTCTTCGGCTCTCGGAGCAGAGACCAAACGTTCGTGCCATGCTCACTGTGCTGCTGGGCAGCCGAGAGCAGGCTCCGGAGAGGGTGTATTCGAATGCACTTTTAGTTAGGAAATTGAGGAGCGACAGCAATGATGGTGACACCGTTGCAAAGCTGACTGTGCGCTGAAGATGCCCAGAACATGCTTTCCCTCCTGGCTCTTTGGCTCTGGGAGCAGAGGCCAGACGTTCGTGCACTAATCGCCCTGCCCCTGGGCAGCCGAGAACAAGCTTTGCAGAGGTTGCATTCAAATGGACTTTTAGATATGAAACCGAGGAGCGACAGCAATGATGGTGACACCGTTGCAAAGCTGACTGTGTGCTGAAGATGCCCAGCACATGCTTTCCCTCCTGCCTCTTCGGCTGTGAGAGCAGAGGCCAGACGTTCGTGCACTAATCGCTCTGCCCCTGGGCAGCCGAAAACAAGCTTTGCAGAGGTTGCATTCAAATGGACTTTTAGGAATGAAACCGAGGAGCGACAGCAATGATGGTGACACCGTTGCAAAGCTGACTGTGTGCTGAAGATGCCCAGCACATGCTTTCCCTCCTGGCTCTTTGGCTCTGGGAGCAGAGGCCAGACGTTCGTGCACTAATCGCTGTGCCCCTGGGCAGCCGAGAACAAGCTTTGCAGAGGTTGCATTCAAATGGACTTTTAGATATGAAACCGAGGAGCGACAGCATTGATGGTGACACCGTTGCAAAGCTGAGTGTGTGCTGATTATTCTGAGCATCAGCTTTCCCTCCTGGCTCTTCGGCTCTGGGAGCAGAGACCAAACGTTCGTGCCATGCTCACTGTGCTGCTGGGCAGCCGAGAGCAAGCTCCGGAGAGGGTGCATTCAAATGCACTTTTAGTTAGGAAATTGAGGAGCGACAGCAATGATGGTGACACCGTTGCAAAGCTGACTGTGCGCTGAAGATGCCCAGAACATGCTTTCCCTCCTGCCTCTTCGGCTCTAGGAGCAGAGGCCAGACGTTCGTGCACTAATCGCCCTGCCCCTGGGCAGCCGAGAACAAGCTTTGCAGAGGTTGCATTCAAATGGACTTTTAGATATGAAACCGGGGAGCGAAAGCAATGATGGTGACACCGTTGCAAAGCTGACTGTGTGCTGAAGATGCCCAGCACATGCTTTCCCTCCTGCCTCTTCGGCTGTGAGAGCAGAGGCCTGACGTTCGTGCACTAATCGCTCTGCCCCTGGGCAGCCGAAAACAAGCTTTGCAGAGGTTGCATTCAAATGGACTTTTAGGAATGAAACCGAGGAGCGACAGCAATGATGGTGACACCGTTGCAAAGCTGACTGTGTGCTGAAGATGCCCAGCACATGCTTTCCCTCCTGGCTCTTTGGCTCTGGGAGCAGAGGCCAGACGTTCGTGCACTAATCGCCCTGCCCCTGGGCAGCCGAGAACAAGCTTTGCAGAGGTTGCATTCAAATGGACTTTTAGATATGAAACCGAGGAGCGACAGCATTGATGGTGACACCGTTGCAAAGTGGACTGTGTGCTGAAGATGCCCAGCACATGCTTTCCCTCCTGCCTCTTCGGCTGTGAGAGCAGAGGCCTGACGTTCGTGCACTAATCGCTCTGCCCCTGGGCAGCCGAAAACAAGCTTTGCAGAGGTTGCATTCAAATGGACTTTTAGGAATGAAACCGAGGAGCGACAGCAATGATGGTGACACCGTTGCAAAGCTGACTGTGTGCTGAAGATGCCCAGCACATGCTTTCCCTCCTGGCTCTTTGGCTCTGGGAGCAGAGGCCAGACGTTCGTGCACTAATCGCCCTGCGCCTGGGCAGCCGAGAACAAGCTTTGCAGAGGTTGCATTCAAATGGACTTTTAGATATGAAACCGAGGAGCGACAGCATTGATGGTGACACCGTTGCAAAGCGGACTGTGTGCTGAAGATGCCCAGCACATGCTTTCCCTCCTGCCTCTTCGGCTGTGAGAGCAGAGGCCAGACGTTCGTGCACTAATCGCTCTGCCCCTGGGCAGCCGAAAACAAGCTTTGCAGAGTTTGCATTCAAATAGACTTTTAGGAATGAAACCGAGGAGCAACAGCAATGATGGTGACACCGTTGCAAAGCTGACTGTGTGCTGAATATGCCCAGCACATGCTTTCCCTCCTGGCTCTTTGGCTCTGGGAGCAGAGGCCAGACGTTCGTGCACTAATCGCTGTGCCCCTGGGCAGCCAAGAGAAAGCTTTTGAGTGGTTACATTCAAATGGAATTTTAGTTATGAAACCGAGGAGCGACAGCAATGATGGTGACACCGTTGCAAAGCTGACTGTGTGCTGAAGATGCCCAGCACATGCTTTCCCTCCTGGCTCTTCGGCTCTGGGAGCAGAGGCCAGACGTTCGTGCACTAATCGCTGTGCCCCTGGGCAGCCGAGAGAAAGCTTTGGAGAGGTTACATTCAAATGGAATTTTAGTTATGAAACCGAGGAGCGACAGCAATGATGGTGACACCGTTGCAAAGCTGAGTGTGTGCTGATTATTCTGAGCATCAGCTTTCCCTCCTGGCTCTTCGGCTCTGGGAGCAGAGACCAAACGTTGGTGCCATGCTCACTGTGCTGCTGGGCAGCCGAGAGCAAGCTCCGGAGAGGGTGCATTCAAATGCACTTTTAGTTAGGAAATTGAGGAGCGACAGCAATGATGGTGACACCGTTGCAAAGCTGACTGTGCGCTGAAGATGCCCAGAACATGCTTTCCCTCCTGGCTCTTCGGCTCTGGGAGCAGAGGCCAGACGTTCGTGCACTAATCGCCCTGCCCCTGGGCAGCCGAGAACAAGCTTTGCAGAGGTTGCATTCAAATGGACTTTTAGATATGAAACCGAGGAGCGACAGCAATGATGGTGACACCGTTGCAAAGCTGACTGTGTGCTGAAGATGCCCAGCACATGCTTTCCCTCCTGCCTCTTCGGCTGTGAGAGCAGAGGCCAGACGTTCGTGCACTAATCGCTCTGCCCCTGGGCAGCCGAAAACAAGCTTTGCAGAGGTTGCATTCAAATGGACTTTTAGGAATGAAACCGAGGAGCGACAGCAATGATGGTGACACCGTTGCAAAGCTGACTGTGTGCTGAAGATGCCCAGCACATGCTTTCCCTCCTGCCTCTTCGGCTGTGAGAGCAGAGGCCAGACGTTCGTGCACTAATCGCTCTGCCCCTGGGCAGCCGAAAACAAGCTTTGCAGAGGTTACATTCAAATGGACTTTTAGGAATGAAACCGAGGAGCGACAGCAATGATGGTGACACCGTTGCAAAGCTGACTGTGTGCTGAAGATGCCCAGCACATGCTTTCCCTCCGGGCTCTATGGCTCTGGGAGCAGAGGCCAGACGTTCGTGCACTAATCGCTGTGCCCCTGGGCAGCCGAGAGAAAGCTTAGGAGAGGTTACATTCAAATGGAATTTTAGTTATGAAACCGAGGAGCGACAGCAATGAGGGTGACACCGTTGCAAAGCTGAGTGTGTGCTGATTATTCTGAGCATCAGCTTTCCCTCCTGGCTCTTCGGCTCTCGGAGCAGAGACCAAACGTTCGTGCCATGCTCACTGTGCTGCTGGGCAGCCGAGAGCAGGCTCCGGAGAGGGTGTATTCGAATGCACTTTTAGTTAGGAAATTGAGGAGCGACAGCAATGATGGTGACACCGTTGCAAAGCTGACTGTGCGCTGAAGATGCCCAGAACATGCTTTCCCTCCTGGCTCTTTGGCTCTGGGAGCAGAGGCCAGACGTTCGTGCACTAATCGCCCTGCCCCTGGGCAGCCGAGAACAAGCTTTGCAGAGGTTGCATTCAAATGGACTTTTAGATATGAAACCGAGGAGCGACAGCAATGATGGTGACACCGTTGCAAAGCTGACTGTGTGCTGAAGATGCCCAGCACATGCTTTCCCTCCTGCCTCTTCGGCTGTGAGAGCAGAGGCCAGACGTTCGTGCACTAATCGCTCTGCCCCTGGGCAGCCGAAAACAAGCTTTGCAGAGGTTGCATTCAAATGGACTTTTAGGAATGAAACCGAGGAGCGACAGCAATGATGGTGACACCGTTGCAAAGCTGACTGTGTGCTGAAGATGCCCAGCACATGCTTTCCCTCCTGGCTCTTTGGCTCTGGGAGCAGAGGCCAGACGTTCGTGCACTAATCGCTGTGCCCCTGGGCAGCCGAGAACAAGCTTTGCAGAGGTTGCATTCAAATGGACTTTTAGATATGAAACCGAGGAGCGACAGCATTGATGGTGACACCGTTGCAAAGCTGAGTGTGTGCTGATTATTCTGAGCATCAGCTTTCCCTCCTGGCTCTTCGGCTCTGGGAGCAGAGACCAAACGTTCGTGCCATGCTCACTGTGCTGCTGGGCAGCCGAGAGCAAGCTCCGGAGACGGTGCATTCAAATGCACTTTTAGTTAGGAAATTGAGGAGCGACAGCAATGATGGTGACACCGTTGCAAAGCTGACTGTGCGCTGAAGATGCCCAGAACATGCTTTCCCTCCTGCCTCTTCGGCTCTAGGAGCAGAGGCCAGACGTTCGTGCACTAATCGCCCTGCCCCTGGGCAGCCGAGAACAAGCTTTGCAGAGGTTGCATTCAAATGGACTTTTAGATATGAAACCGAGGAGCGAAAGCAATGATGGTGACACCGTTGCAAAGCTGACTGTGTGCTGAAGATGCCCAGCACATGCTTTCCCTCCTGCCTCTTCGGCTGTGAGAGCAGAGGCCTGACGTTCGTGCACTAATCGCTCTGCCCCTGGGCAGCCGAAAACAAGCTTTGCAGAGGTTGCATTCAAATGGACTTTTAGGAATGAAACCGAGGAGCGACAGCAATGATGGTGACACCGTTGCAAAGCTGACTGTGTGCTGAAGATGCCCAGCACATGCTTTCCCTCCTGGCTCTTTGGCTCTGGGAGCAGAGGCCAGACGTTCGTGCACTAATCGCCCTGCCCCTGGGCAGCCGAGAACAAGCTTTGCAGAGGTTGCATTCAAATGGACTTTTAGATATGAAACCGAGGAGCGACAGCATTGATGGTGACACCGTTGCAAAGCGGACTGTGTGCTGAAGATGCCCAGCACATGCTTTCCCTCCTGCCTCTTCGGCTGTGAGAGCAGAGGCCTGACGTTCGTGCACTAATCGCTCTGCCCCTGGGCAGCCGAAAACAAGCTTTGCAGAGGTTGCATTCAAATGGACTTTTAGGAATGAAACCGAGGAGCGACAGCAATGATGGTGACACCGTTGCAAAGCTGACTGTGTGCTGAAGATGCCCAGCACATGCTTTCCCTCCTGGCTCTTTGGCTCTGGGAGCAGAGGCCAGACGTTCGTGCACTAATCGCCCTGCGCCTGGGCAGCCGAGAACAAGCTTTGCAGAGGTTGCATTCAAATGGACTTTTAGATATGAAACCGAGGAGCGACAGCATTGATGGTGACACCGTTGCAAAGCGGACTGTGTGCTGAAGATGCCCAGCACATGCTTTCCCTCCTGCCTCTTCGGCTGTGAGAGCAGAGGCCAGACGTTCGTGCACTAATCGCTCTGCCCCTGGGCAGCCGAAAACAAGCTTTGCAGAGTTTGCATTCAAATAGACTTTTAGGAATGAAACCGAGGAGCAACAGCAATGATGGTGACACCGTTGCAAAGCTGACTGTGTGCTGAATATGCCCAGCACATGCTTTCCCTCCTGGCTCTTTGGCTCTGGGAGCAGAGGCCAGACGTTCGTGCACTAATCGCTGTGCCCCTGGGCAGCCGAGAGAAAGCTTTGGAGAGGTTACATTCAAACGGAATTTTAGTTATGAAACCGAGGAGCGACAGCAATGATGGTGACACCGTTGCAAAGCTGACTGTGCGCTGAAGATGCCCAGAACATGCTTTCCCTCCTGGCTCTTCGGCTCTGGGAGCAGAGGCCAGACGTTCGTGCACTAATCGCCCTGCCCCTGGGCAGCCGAGAACAAGCTTTGCAGAGGTTGCATTCAAATGGACTTTTAGATATGAAACCGAGGAGCGACAGCAATGATGGTGACACCGTTGCAAAGCTGACTGTGTGCTGAAGATGCCCAGCACATGCTTTCCCTCCTGCCTCTTCGGCTGTGAGAGCAGAGGCCAGACGTTCGTGCACTAATCGCTCTGCCCCTGGGCAGCCGAAAACAACCTTTGCAGAGGTTGCATTCAAATGGACTTTTAGGAATGAAACCGAGGAGCGACAGCAATGATGGTGACACCGTTGCAAAGCTGACTGTGTGCTGAAGATGCCCAGCACATGCTTTCCCTCCTGCCTCTTCGGCTGTGAGAGCAGAGGCCAGACGTTCGTGCACTAATCGCTCTGCCCCTGGGCAGCCGAAAACAAGCTTTGCAGAGGTTGCATTCAAATGGACTTTTAGGAATGAAACCGAGGAGCGACAGCAATGATGGTGACACCGTTGCAAAGCTGACTGTGTGCTGAAGATGCCCAGCACATGCTTTCCCTCCTGGCTCTTTGGCTCTGGGAGCAGAGGCCAGACGTTCGTGCACTAATCGCTGTGCCCCTGGGCAGCTGAGAGAAAGCTTTGGAGAGGTTACATTCAAATGGAATTTTAGTTATGAAACCGAGGAGCGACAGCAATGAGGGTGACACCGTTGCAAAGCTGAGTGTGTGCTGATTATTCTGAGCATCAGCTTTCCCTCCTGGCTCTTCGGCTCTCGGAGCAGAGACCAAACGTTCGTGCCATGCTCACTGTGCTGCTGGGCAGCCGAGAGCAAGCTCCGGAGAGGGTGCATTCAAATGCACTTTTAGTTAGGAAATTGAGGAGCGACAGCAATGATGGTGACACCGTTGCAAAGCTGACTGTGCGCTGAAGATGCCCAGAACATGCTTTCCGTCCTGGCTCTTCGGCTCTGGGAGCAGAGGCCAGACGTTCGTGCACTAATCGCCCTGCCACTGGGCAGCCGAGAACAAGCTTTGCAGAGGTTGCATTCAAATGGACTTTTAGATATGAAACCGAGGAGCGAAAGCAATGATGGTGACACCGTTGCAAAGCTGACTGTGTGCTGAAGATGCCCAGCACATGCTTTCCCTCCTGCCTCTTCGGCTGTGAGAGCAGAGGCCAGACGTTCGTGCACTAATCGCTCTGCCCCTGGGCAGCCGAAAACAAGCTTTGCAGAGGTTGCATTCAAATGGACTTTTAGGAATGAAACCGAGGAGCGACAGCAATGATGGTGACACCGTTGCAAAGCTGACTGTGTGCTGAAGATGCCCAGCACATGCTTTCCCTCCTGGCTCTTTGGCTCTGGGAGCAGAGGCCAGACGTTCGTGCACTAATCGCTGTGCCCCTGGGCAGCCGAGAGAAAGCTTTGGAGAGGTTACATTCAAATGGAATTTTAGTTATGAAACCGAGGAGCGACAGCAATGATGGTGACACCGTTGCAAAGCTGACTGTGTGCTGAAGATGCCCAGAACATGCTTTCCCTCCTGCCTCTTCGGCTGTGAGAGCAGAGGCCAGACGTTCGTGCACTAATCGCTCTGCCCCTGGGCAGCCGAAAACAAGCTTTGCAGAGGTTGCATTCAAATGGACTTTTAGGAATGAAACCGAGGAGCGACAGCAATGATGGTGACACCGTTGCAAAGCTGACTGTGTGCTGAAGATGCCCAGCACATGCTATCCCTCCTGCCTCTTCGGCTGTGAGAGCAGAGGCCAGACGTTCGTGCACTAATCGCTCTGCCCCTGGGCAGCCGAAAACAATCTTTGCAGAGGTTGCATTCAAATGGAATTTTAGGAATGAAACCGAGGAGCGACAGCAATGATGGTGACACCGTTGCAAAGCTGACTGTGTGCTGAAGATGCCCAGCACATGCTTTCCCTCCGGGCTCTTTGGCTCTGGGAGCAGAGGCCAGACGTTCGTGCACTAATCGCTGTGCCCCTGGGCAGCCGAGAGAAAGCTTTGGAGAGGTTACATTCAAATGGAATTTTAGTTATGAAACCGAGGAGCGACAGCAATGATGGTGACACCGTTGCAAAGCTGAGTGTGTGCTAATTATTCTGAGCATCAGCTTTCCCTCCTGGCTCTTCTGCTCTGGGAGCAGAGGCCAAACATTCGTTCCATGCTCACTGTGCTGCTGGGCAGCCGAGAGCAAGCTCCGGAGAGGGTGCATTCAAATGCACTTTTAGTTAGGAAATTGAGGAGCGACAGCAATGATGGTGACACCGTTGCAAAGCTGACTGTGCGCTGAAGATGCCCAGAACATGCTTTCCCTCCTGGCTCTTCGGCTCTGGGAGCAGAGGCCAGACGTTCGTGCACTAATCGCCCTGCCCCTGGGCAGCCGAGAACAAGCTTTGCAGAGGTTGCATTCAAATGGACTTTTAGATATGAAACCGAGGAGCGAAAGCAATGATGGTGACACCGTTGCAAAGCTGACTGTGTGCTGAAGATGCCCAGAACATGCTTTCCCTCCTGCCACTTCGGCTGTGAGAGCAGAGGCCAGACGTTCGTGCACTAATCGCTCTGCCCCTGGGCAGCCGAAAACAAGCTTTGCAGAGGTTGCATTCAAATGGACTTTTAGGAATGAAACCGAGGAGCGACAGCAATGATGGTGACACCGTTGCAAAGCTGACTGTGTGCTGAAGATGCCCAGCACATGCTTTCCCTCCTGGCTCTTTGGCTCTGGGAGCAGAGGCCAGACGTTCGTGCACTAATCGCCCTGCCCCTGGGCAGCCGAGAGAAAGCTTTGGAGAGGTTACATTCAAATGGAATTTTAGTTATGAAACCGAGGAGCGACAGCAATGATGGTGACACCGTTGCAAAGCTGACTGTGTGCTGAAGATGCCCAGAACATGCTTTCCCTCCTGCCTCTTTGGCTCTGGGAGCAGAGGCCAGACGTTCGGGCACTAATCGCTCTGCCCCTGGGCAGCCGAAAACAAGCTTTGCAGAGGTTGCATTCAAATGGACTTTTAGGAATGAAACCGAGGAGCGACAGCAATGATGGTGACACCGTTGCAAAGCTGACTGTGTGCTGAAGATGCCCAGCACATGCTTTCCCTCCTGCCTCTTCGGCTGTGAGAGCAGAGGCCAGACGTTCGTGCACTAATCGCCCTGCCCCTGGGCAGCCGAGAACAAGCTTTGCAGAGGTTGCATTCAAATGGACTTTTAGATATGAAACCGAGGAGCGAAAGCAATGATGGTGACACCGTTGCAAAGCTGACTGTGTGCTGAAGATGCCCAGCACATGCTTTCCCTCCTGCCTCTTCGGCTGTGAGAGCAGAGGCCAGACGTTCGTGCACTAATCGCTCTGCCCCTGGGCAGCCGAAAACAAGCTTTGCAGAGGTTGCATTCAAATGGACTTGTAGGAATGAAACCGAGGAGCGACAGCAATGATGGTGACACCGTTGCAAAGCTGACTGTGTGCTGAAGATGCCCAGCACATGCTTTCCCTCCGGGCTCTTTGGCTCTGGGAGCAGAGGCCAGACGTTCGTGCACTAATCGCTGTGCCCCTGGGCAGCCGAGAGAAAGCTTTGGAGAGGTTACATTCAAATGGAATTTTAGTTATGAAACCGAGGAGCGCCAGCAATGATGGTGACACCGTTGCAAAGCTGAGTGTGTGCTGATTATTCTGAGCATCAGCTTTCCCTCCTGGCTCTTCGGCTCTGGGAGCAGAGACCAAACGTTCGTGCCATGCTCACTGTGCTGCTGGGCAGCCGAGAGCAAGCTCCGGAGAGGGTGCATTCAAATGCACTTTTAGATAGGAAATTGAGGAGCGACAGCAATGATGGTGACACCGTTGCAAAGCTGACTGTGCGCTGAAGATGCCCAGAACATGCTTTCCCTCCTGGCTCTTCGTCTCTGGGAGCAGAGGCCAGACGTTCGTGCACTAATCGCCCTGCCCCTGGGCAGCCGAGAACAAGCTTTGCAGAGGTTGCATTCAAATGGACTTTTAGATATGAAACCGAGGAGCGACAGCAATGATGGTGACACCGTTGCAAAGCTGACTGTGTGCTGAAGATGCCCAGCACATGCTTTCCCTCCTGCCTCTTCGGCTGTGAGAGCAGAGGCCAGACGTTCGTGCACTAATCGCTGTGCCCTTGGGCAGCCGAGAGAAAGCTTTGGAGAGGTTGCATTCAAATGGACTTTTAGGAATGAAACCGAGGAGCGACAGCAATGATGGTGACACCGTTGCAAAGCTGACTGTGTGCTGAAGATGCCCAGCACATGCTTTCCCTCCTGCCTCTTCGGCTGTGAGAGCAGAGGCCAGACGTTCGTGCACTAATCGCTCTGCCCCTGGGCAGCCGAAAACAAGCTTTGCAGAGGTTGCATTCAAATGGACTTTTAGGAATGAAACCGAGGAGCGACAGCAATGATGGTGACACCGTTGCAAAGCTGACTGTGTGCTGAAGATGCCCAGCACATGCTTTCCCTCCGGGCTCTTTGGCTCTGGGAGCAGAGGCCAGACGTTCGTGCACTAATCGCTGTGCCCCTGGGCAGCCAAGAGAAAGCTTTGGAGAGGTTACATTCAAATGGAATTTTAGTTATAAAACCGAGGAGCGACAGCAATGAGGGTGACACCGTTGCAAAGCTGAGTGTGTGCTGATTATTCTGAGCATCAGCTTTCCCTCCTGGCTCTTCGGCTCTGGGAGCAGAGACCAAACGTTCGTGCCATGCTCACTGTGCTGGTGGGCAGCCGAGAGCAAGCTCCGGAGAGGGTGCATTCAAATGCACTTTTAGTTAGGAAATTGAGGAGCGACAGCAATGATGGTGACACCGTTGCAAAGCTGACTGTGCGCTGAAGATGCCCAGAACATGCTTTCCCTCCTGGCTCTTCGGCTCTGGCAGCAGAGGCCAGACGTTCGTGCACTAATCGCCCTGCCCCTGGGCAGCCGAGAACAAGCTTTGCAGAGGTTGCATTCAAATGGACTTTTAGATATGAAACCGAGGAGCGACAGCAATGATGGTGACACCGTTGCAAAGCTGACTGTGTGCTGAAGATGCCCAGCACATGCTTTCCCTCCTGCCTCTTCGGCTGTGAGAGCAGAGGCCAGACGTTCGTGCACTAATCGCTCTGCCCCTGGGCAGCCGAAAACAAGCTTTGCAGAGGTTGCATTCAAATGGACTTTTAAGAATGAAACCGAGGAGCGACAGCAATGATGGTGACACCGTTGCAAAGCTGACTGTGTGCTGAAGATGCCCAGCACATGCTTTCCCTCCTGGCTCTTTGGCTCTGGAGCAGAGGCTAGACGTTCGTGCACTAATCGCTGTGCCCCTGGGCAGCCGAGAGAAAGCTTTTGAGAGGTTACATTCAAATGGAATTTTAGTTATGAAACCGAGGAGCGACAGCAATGATGGTGACACCGTTGCAAAGCTGAGTGTGTGCTGATTATTCTGAGCATCAGCTTTCCCTCCTGGCTCTTCGGCTCTGGGAGCAGAGACCAAACGTTGGTGCCATGCTCACTGTGCTGCTGGGCAGCCGAGAGCAAGCTCCGGAGAGGGTGCATTCAAATGCACTTTTAGTTAGGAAATTGAGGAGCGACAGCAATGATGGTGACACCGTTGCAAAGCTGACTGTGCGCTGAAGATGCCCAGAACATGCTTTCCCTCCTGGCTCTTCGGCTCTGGGAGCAGAGGCCAGACGTTCGTGCACTAATCGCCCTGCCCCTGGGCAGCCGAGAACAAGCTTTGCAGAGGTTGCATTCAAATGGACTTTTAGATATGAAACCGAGGAGCGACAGCAATGATGGTGACACCGTTGCAAAGCTGACTGTGTGCTGAAGATGCCCAGCACATGCTTTCCCTCCTGCCTCTTCGGCTGTGAGAGCAGAGGCCAGACGTTCGTGCACTAATCGCTGTGCCCTTGGGCAGCCGAGAGAAAGCTTTGGAGAGGTTGCATTCAAATGGACTTTTAGGAATGAAACCGAGGAGCGACAGCAATGATGGTGACACCGTTGCAAAGCTGACTGTGTGCTGAAGATGCCCAGCACATGCTTTCCCTCCTGCCTCTTCGGCTGTGAGAGCAGAGGCCAGACGTTCGTGCACTAATCGCTCTGCCCCTGGGCAGCCGAAAACAAGCTTTGCAGAGGTTGCATTCAAATGGACTTTTAGGAATGAAACCGAGGAGCGACAGCAATGATGGTGACACCGTTGCAAAGCTGACTGTGTGCTGAAGATGCCCAGCACATGCTTTCCCTCCTGGCTCTTTGGCTCTGGGAGCAGAGGCCAGACGTTCGTGCACTAATCGCCCTGCCCCTGGGCAGCCGAGAACAAGCTTTGCAGAGGTTGCATTCAAATGGACTTTTAGATATGAAACCGAGGAGCGACAGCATTGATGGTGACACCGTTGCAAAGCGGACTGTGTGCTGAAGATGCCCAGCACATGCTTTCCCTCCTGCCTCTTCGGCTGTGAGAGCAGAGGCCAGACGTTCGTGCACTAATCGCTCTGCCCCTGGGCAGCCGAAAACAAGCTTTGCAGAGGTTGCATTCAAATGGACTTTTAGGAATGAAACCGAGGAGCGACAGCAATGATGGTGACACCGTTGCAAATCTGACTGTGTGCTGAAGATGCCCAGCACATGCTTTCCCTCCGGCTCTTTGGCTCTGGGAGCAGAGGCCAGACGTTCGTGCACTAATCGCTGTGCCCCTGGGCAGCCGAGAGAAAGCTTTTGGAGAGGTTACATTCAAATGGAATTTTAGTTATGAAACCGAGGAGCGACAGCAATGATGGTGACACCGTTGCAAAGCTGACTGTGTGCTGAAGATGCCCAGCACATGCTTTCCCTCCTGCCTCTTCGGCTGTGAGAGCAGAGGCCAGACGTTCGTGCACTAATCGCTCTGCCCCTGGGCAGCCGAAAACAAGCTTTGCAGAGGTTGCATTCAAATGGACTTTTAGGAATGAAAACCGAGGAGCGACAGCAATGATGGTGACACCGTTGCAAAGCTGACTGTGTGCTGAAGATGCCCAGCACATGCTTTCCCTACCTGCCTCTTCGGCTGTGAGAGCAGAGGCCAGACGTTCGTGCACTAATCGCTCTGCCCCTGGGCAGCCGAAAACAAGCTTTGCAGAGGTTGCATTCAAATGGACTTTTAGGAATGAAACCGAGGAGCGACAGCAATGATGGTGACACCGTTGCAAAGCTGACTGTGTGCTGAAGATGCCCAGCACATGCTTTCCCTCCGGGCTCTTTGGCTCTGGGAGCAGAGGCCAGACGTTCGTGCACTAATCGCTGTGCCCCTGGGCAGCCGAGAGAAAGCTTTGGAGAGGTTACATTCAAATGGAATTTTAGTTATGAAACCGAGGAGCGACAGCAATGATGGTGACACCGTTGCAAAGCTGAGTGTGTGCTGATTATTCTGAGCATCAGCTTTCCCTCCTGGCTCTTCGGCTCTGGGAGCAGAGACCAAACGTTCGTGCCATGCTCACTGTGCTGCTGGGCAGCCGAGAGCAAGCTCCGGAGAGGGTGCATTCAAATGCACTTTTAGTTAGGAAATTGAGGAGCGACAGCAATGATGGTGACACCGTTGCAAAGCTGACTGTGCGCTGAAGATGCCCAGAACATGCTTTCCCTCCTGGATCTTCGGCTCTGGGAGCAGAGGCCAGACGTTCGTGCACTAATCGCCCTGCCCCTGGGCAGCCGAGAACAAGCTTTGCAGAGGTTGCATTCAAATGGACTTTTAGATATGAAACCGAGGAGCGAAAGCAATGATGGTGACACCGTTGCAAAGCTGACTGTGTGCTGAAGATGCCCAGCACATGCTTTCTCTCCTGCCTCTTCGGCTGTGAGAGCAGAGGCCAGACGTTCGTGCACTAATCGCTCTGCCCCTGGGCAGCCGAAAACAAGCTTTGCAGAGGTTGCATTCAAATGGACTTTTAGGAATGAAACCGAGGAGCGACAGCAATGATGGTGACACCGTTGCAAAGCTGACTGTGTGCTGAAGATGCCCAGCACATGCTTTCCCTCCTGGCTCTTTGGCTCTGGGAGCAGAGGCCAGACGTTCGTGCACTAATCGCCCTGCCCCTGGGCAGCCGAGAACAAGCTTTGCAGAGGTTGCATTCAAATGGACTTTTAGATATGAAACCGAGGAGCGACAGCATTGATGGTGACACCGTTGCAAAGCGGACTGTGTGCTGAAGATGCCCAGCACATGCTTTCCCTCCTGCCTCTTCGGCTGTGAGAGCAGAGGCCAGACGTTCGTGCACTAATCGCTCTGCCCCTGGGCAGCCGAAAACAAGCTTTGCAGAGGTTGCATTCAAATGGACTTGTAGGAATGAAACCGAGGAGCGACAGCAATGATGGTGACACCGTTGCAAAGCTGACTGTGTGCTGAAGATGCCCAGCACATGCTTTCCCTCCTGCCTCTTCGGCTGTGAGAGCAGAGGCCAGACGTTCGTGCACTAATCGCTCTGCCCCTGGGCAGCCGAAAACAAGCTTTGCAGAGGTTGCATTCAAATGGACTTTTAGGAATGAAACTGAGGAGCGACAGCAATGATGGTGACACCGTTGCAAAGCTGACTGTGTGCTGAAGATGCCCAGCACATGCTTTCCCTCCGGGCTCTTTGGCTCTGGGAGCAGAGGCCAGACGTTCGTGCACTAATCGCTGTGCCCCTGGGCAGCCGAGAGAAAGCTTTGGAGAGGTTACATTCAAATGGAATTTTAGTTATGAAACCGAGGAGCGACAGCAATGATGGTGACACCGTTGCAAAGCTGAGTGTGTGCTGATTATTCTGAGCATCAGCTTTCCCTCCTGGCTCTTCGGCTCTGGGAGCAGAGACCAAACGTTGGTGCCATGCTCACTGTGCTGCTGGGCAGCCGAGAGCAAGCTCCGGAGAGGGTGCATTCAAATGCACTTTTAGTTAGGAAAATGAGGAGCGACAGCAATGATGGTGACACCGTTGCAAAGCTGACTGTGCGCTGAAGATGCCCAGAACATGCTTTCCCTCCTGGCTCTTCGGCTCTGGCAGCAGAGGCCAGACGTTCGTGCACTAATCGCCCTGCCCCTGGGCAGCCGAGAACAAGCTTTGCAGAGGTTGCATTCAAATGGACTTTTAGGTATGAAACCGAGGAGCGAAAGCAATGATGGTGACACCGTTGCAAAGCTGACTGTGTGCTGAAGATGCCCAGCACATGCTTTCCCTCCTGCCTCTTCGGCTGTGAGAGCAGAGGCCAGACGTTCGTGCACTAATCGCTCTGCCCCTGGGCAGCCGAAAACAAGCTTTGCAGAGGTTGCATTCAAATGGACTTTTAGGAATGAAACCGAGGAGCGACAGCAATGATGGTGACACCGTTGCAAATCTGACTGTGTGCTGAAGATGCCCAGCACATGCTTTCCCTCCTGGCTCTTTGGCTCTGGGAGCAGAGGCCAGACGTTCTTGCACTAATCGCTGTGCCCCTGGGCAGCCGAGAGAAAGCTTTGGAGAGGTTACATTCAAATGGAATTTTAGTTATGAAACCGAGGAGCGACAGCAATGATGGTGACACCGTTGCAAAGCTGAGTGTGTGCTGATTATTCTGAGCATCAGCTTTCCCTCCTGGCTCTTCGGCTCTGGGAGCAGAGACCAAACGTTGGTGCCATGCTCACTGTGCTGCTGGGCAGCCGAGAGCAAGCTCCGGAGAGGGTGCATTCAAATGCACTTTTAGTTAGGAAATTGAGGAGCGACAGCAATGATGGTGACACCGTTGCAAAGCTGACTGTGCGCTGAAGATGCCCAGCACATGCTTTCCCTCCTGCCTCTTCGGCTCTGGGAGCAGAGGCCAGACGTTCGTGCACTAATCGCTGTGCCCCTGGGCAGCCGAGAGAAAGCTTTGGAGAGGTTACATTCAAATGGAATTTTAGTTATGAAACCGAGGAGCGACAGCAATGATGGTGACACCGTTGCAAAGCGGAGTGTGTGCTGATTATTCTGAGCATCAGCTTTCCCTCCTGGCTCTTCGGCTCTGGGAGCAGAGACCAAACGTTCGTGCCATGCTCACTGTGCTGCTGGGCAGCCGAGAGCAAGCTCCGGAGAGGGTGCATTCAAATGCACTTTTAGTTAGGAAATTGAGGAGCGACAGCAATGATGGTGACACCGTTGCAAAGCTGACTGTGCGCTGAAGATGCCCAGAACATGCTTTCCCTCCTGGCTCTTCGGCTCTGGGAGCAGAGGCCAGACGTTCGTGCACTAATCGCCCTGCCCCTGGGCAGCCGAGAACAAGCTTTGCAGAGGTTGCATTCAAATGGACTTTTAGGTATGAAACCGAGGAGCGAAAGCAATGATGGTGACACCGTTGCAAAGCGGACTGTGTGCTGAAGATGCCCAGCACATGCTTTCCCTCCTGCCTCTTCGGCTGTGAGAGCAGAGGCCAGACGTTCGTGCACTAATCGCTCTGCCCCTGGGCAGCCGAAAACAAGCTTTGCAGAGGTTGCATTCAAATGGACTTTTAGGAATGAAACCGAGGAGCGACAGCAATGATGGTGACACCGTTGCAAAGCTGACTGTGTGCTGAAGATGCCCAGCACATGCTTTCCCTCCTGGCTCTTTGGCTCTGGGAGCAGAGGCCAGACGTTCGTGCACTAATCGCTGTGCCCCTGGGCAGCCGAGAGAAAGCTTTGGAGCGGTTACATTCAAATGGAATTTTAGTTATGAAACCGAGGAGCGACAGCAATGATGGTGACACCGTTGCAAAGCTGAGTGTGTGCTGATTATTCTGAGCATCAGCTTTCCCTCCTGGCTCTTCGGCTCTGGGAGCAGAGACCAAACGTTGGTGCCATGCTCACTGTGCTGCTGGGCAGCCGAGAGCAAGCTCCGGAGAGGGTGCATTCAAATGCACTTTTAGTTAGGAAATTGAGGAGCGACAGCAATGATGGTGACACCGTTGCAAAGCTGACTGTGCGCTGAAGATGCCCAGCACATGCTTTCCCTCCTGGCTCTTCGGCTCTGGGAGCAGAGGCCAGACGTTCGTGCACTAATCGCTGTGCCCCTGGGCAGCCGAGAGAAAGCTTTGGAGAGGTTACATTCAAATGGAATTTTAGTTATGAAACCAAGGAGCGACAGCAATGATGGTGACACCGTTGCAAAGCGGAGTGTGTGATGATTATTCTGAGCATTAGCTTTCCCTCCTGGCTCTTCGGCTCTGGGAGCAGAGACCAAACGTTCGTGCCATGCTCACTGTGCTGCTGGGCAGCCGAGAGCAAGCTTCGGAGAGGGTGCATTCAAATGCACTTTTAGTTAGGAAATTGAGGAGCGACAGCAATGATGGTGACACCGTTGCAAAGCTGACTGTGCGCTGAAGATGCCCAGAACATGCTTTCCCTCCTGGCTCTTCGGCTCTGGGAGCAGAGGCCAGACGTTCGTGCACTAATCGCCCTGCCCCTGGGCAGCCGAGAACAAGCTTTGCAGAGGTTGCATTCAAATGGACTTTTAGGTATGAAACCGAGGAGCGAAAGCAATGATGGTGACACCGTTGCAAAGCGGACTGTGTGCTGAAGATGCCCAGCACATGCTTTCCCTCCTGCCTCTTCGGCTGTGAGAGCAGAGGCCAGACGTTCGTGCACTAATCGCTCTGCCCCTGGGCAGCCGAAAACAAGCTTTGCAGAGGTTGCATTCAAATGGACTTTTAGGAATGAAACCGAGGAGCGACAGCAATGATGGTGACACCGTTGCAAAGCTGACTGTGTGCTGAAGATGCCCAGCACATGCTTTCCCTCCTGCCTCTTTGGCTCTGGGAGCAGAGGCCAGACGTTCGTGCACTAATCGCTGTGCCCCTGGGCAGCCGAGAGAAAGCTTTGGAGAGGTTACATTCAAATGGAATTTTAGTTATGAAACCGAGGAGCGACAGCAATGATGGTGACACCGTTGCAAAGCTGAGTGTGTGCTGATTATTCTGAGCATCAGCTTTCCCTCCTGGCTCTTCGGCTCTGGGAGCAGAGACCAAACGTTCGTGCCATGCTCACTGTGCTGATGGGCAGCCGAGAGCAAGCTCCGGAGAGGGTGCATTCAAATGCACTTTTAGTTAGGAAATTGAGGAGCGACAGCAATGATGGTGACACCGTTGCAAAGCTGACTGTGCGCTGAAGATGCCCAGAACATGCTTTCCCTCCTGGCTCTTTGGCTCTGGCAGCAGAGGCCAGACGTTCGTGCACTTATCGCCCTGCCCCTGGCAGCCGAGAACACGCTTTGCAGAGGTTGCATTCAAATGGACTTTTAGATATGAAACCGAGGAGCGACAGCAATGATGGTGACACCGTTGCAAAGCTGACTGTGTGCTGAAGATGCCCAGCACATGCTTTCCCTCCTGCCTCTTCGGCTGTGAGAGCAGAGGCCAGACGTTCGTGCACTAATCGCTCTGCCCCTGGGCAGCCGAAAACAAGCTTTGCAGAGGTTGCATTCAAATGGACTTTTAGGAATGAAACCGAGGAGCGACAGCAATGATGGTGACACCGTTGCAAAGCTGACTGTGTGCTGAAGATGCCCAGCACATGCTTTCCCTCCTGGCTCTTTGGCTCTGGGAGCAGAGGCCAGACGTTCTTGCACTAATCGCTGTGCCCCTGGGCAGCCGAGAGAAAGCTTTGGAGAGGTTACATTCAAATGGAATTTTAGTTATGAAACCAAGGAGCGAAAGCAATGATGGTGACACCGTTGCAAAGCTGAGTGTGTGCTGATTATTCTGAGCATCAACTTTCCCTCCTGGCTCTTCGGCTCTGGGAGCAGAGACCAAACATTGGTGCCATGCTCACTGTGCTGCTGGGCAGCCGAGAGCAAGCTCCGGAGAGGGTGCATTCAAATGCACTTTTAATTAGGAAATTGAGGAGCGACAGCAATGATGGTGACACCGTTGCAAAGCTGACTGTGCGCTGAAGATGCCCAGCACATGCTTTCCCTCCTGGCTCTTCGGCTCTGGGAGCAGAGGCCAGACGTTCGTGCACTAATCGCTGTGCCCCAGGGCAGCCGAGAGAAAGCTTTGGAGAGGTTACATTCAAATGGAATTTTAGTTATGAAACCAAGGAGCGACAGCAATGATGGTGACACCGTTGCAAAGCGGAGTGTGTGCTGATTATTCTGAGCATCAGCTTTCCCTCCTGGCTCTTCGGCTCTGGGAGCAGAGACCAAACGTTCGTGCCATGCTCACTGTGCTGCTGGGCAGCCGAGAGCAAGCTCCGGAGAGGGTGCATTCAAATGCACTTTTAGTTAGGAAATTGAGGAGCGACAGCAATGATGGTGACACCGTTGCAAAGCTGACTGTGCGCTGAAGATGCCCAGAACATGCTTTCCCTCCTGGCTCTTCGGCTCTGGGAGCAGAGGCCAGACGTTCGTGCACTAATCGCCCTGCCCCTGGGCAGCCGAGAACAAGCTTTGCAGAGGTTGCATTCAAATGGACTTTTAGGTATGAAACCGAGGAGCGAAAGCAATGATGGTGACACCGTTGCAAAGCTGACTGTGTGCTGAAGATGCCCAGCACATGCTTTCCCTCCTGCCTCTTCGGCTGTGAGAGCAGAGGGCAGACGTTCGTGCACTAATCGCTCTGCCCCTGGGCAGCCGAAAACAAGCTTTGCAGAGGTTGCATTCAAATGGACTTTTAGGAATGAAATCGAGGAGCGACAGCAATGATGGTGACACCGTTGCAAAGCTGAATGTGTGCCGAAGATGCCCAGCACATGCTTTCCCTCCTGGCTCTTTGGCTCTGGGAGCAGAGGCCAGACGTTCGTGCACTAATCGCCCTGCCCCTGGGCAGCCGAGAACAAGCTTTGCAGAGGTTGCATTCAAATGGACTTTTAGATATGAAACCGAGGAGCGACAGCAATGATGGTGACACCGTTGCAAAGCTGACTGTGTGCTGAAGATACCCAGCACATGCTTTCCCTCCTGCCTCTTTGGCTGTGAGAGCAGAGGCCAGACGTTCGTGCACTAATCGCTGTGCCCCTGGGAAGCCGAAAACAAGCTTTGCAGAGGTTGCATTCAAATGGACTTTTAGGAATGAAACCGAGGAGCGACAGCAATGATGGTGACACCGTTGCAAAGCTGACTGTGTGCTGAAGATGCCCAGCACATGCTTTCCCTCCTGGCTCTTCGGCTCTGGGAGCAGAGGCCAGACGTTCGTGCACTAATCGCCCTGCCCCTGGGCAGCCGAGAACAAGCTTTGCAGAGGTTGCATTCAAATGGACTTTTAGGTATGAAACCGAGGAGCGAAAGCAATGATGGTGACACCGTTGCAAAGCTGACTGTGTGCTGAAGATGCCCAGCACATGCTTTCCCTCCTGCCTCTTCGGCTGTGAGAGCAGAGGCCAGACGTTCGTGCACTAATCGCTCTGCCCCTGGGCAGCCGAAAACAAGCTTTGCAGAGGTTGCATTCAAATGGACTTTTAGGAATGAAATCGAGGAGCGACAGCAATGATGGTGACACCGTTGCAAAGCTGAATGTGTGCCGAAGATGCCCAGCACATGCTTTCCCTCCTGGCTCTTTGGCTCTGGGAGCAGAGGCCAGACGTTCGTGCACTAATCGCCCTGCCCCTGGGCAGCCGAGAACAAGCTTTGCAGAGGTTGCATTCAAATGGACTTTTAGATATGAAACCGAGGAGCGACAGCAATGATGGTGACACCGTTGCAAAGCTGACTGTGTGCTGAAGATACCCAGCACATGCTTTCCCTCCTGCCTCTTTGGCTGTGAGAGCAGAGGCCAGACGTTCGTGCACTAATCGCTGTGCCCCTGGGCAGCCGAAAACAAGCTTTGCAGAGGTTGCATTCAAATGGACTTTTAGGAATGAAACCGAGGAGCGACAGCAATGATGGTGACACCGTTGCAAAGCTGACTGTGTGCTGAAGATGCCCAGCACATGCTTTCCCTCCTGGCTCTTTGGCTCTGGGAGCAGAGGCCAGACGTTCGTGCACTAATCGCTGTGCCCCTGGGCAGCCGAGAGAAAGCTTTGGAGAGGTTACATTCAAATGGAATTTTAGTTATGAAACCGAGGAGCGACAGCAATGATGGTGACACCGTTGCAAAGCTGAGTGTCTGCTGATTATTCTGAGCATCAGCTTTCCCTCCTGGCTCTTCGGCTCTGGGAGCAGAGACCAAACGTTGGTGCCATGCTCACTGTGCTGCTGGGCAGCCGAGAGCAAGCTCCGGAGAGGGTGCATTCAAATGCACTTTTAGTTAGGAAATTGAGGAGCGACAGCAATGATGGTGACACCGTTAAAAAGCTGAGTGTGTGCTGAAGATGCCCAGCACATGCTTCCCCTCCTGGCTCTTCGGCTCTGGGAGCAGACGCCAGACGTTCCTGCTCTTCTCGCTGTTCTCCTGGGCAGCCGAGAGCAAGCTCCAGAGAGGCTGCATTCAAATGGACTGTTAGGTATGAAACCCAGGAGCGACAGCAATGATGGTGACAACATTTCAAAGCTGAGTGTGTGCTGAAGATGCCCAGCACATGCTTTCCCTCCTGCCTCTTCGGCTGTGGGAGCAGAGGACAGACGTTCGTGCACTAATCTCTGAGCCCCTGGGCAGCCAAGCACAAGCTTTGGAGAGGTTGCATTCAAATGGACTTTTAGGTATGAAACCGAGGAGCAACAGCAATGATGGAGACACCGTTGCAAAGCTGACTGTGTGCAGAAGATTCTGAGCACCAGCTTTCCCTCCTGGCTCTTCGGCTCTGGGTGCAGAGGCCAAACGTTCATGCTCTACTCACTGTGCTGCTCGGCATCCGAGAGCAAGCTCCTGAGAGGGTGCATTCAAATGGACATTTAGGTATGAAACCGTTGAGCGACAGCAATGATGGTGACACCGTTGCAAAGCCGACTGTGCGCTGAAGATGCCCAGAACATGCTTTCCCTCATGGCTCTTAGGCTCTGGGAGCAGAGGACAGACGTTTGTGCTCTACTCACTGTGCTCCTGGGCAGCTGAGAGCAAGCTCCGGAGAGGGTGCATTCAAATACACTTTTAGGTATGAAACTGAGGAGCGACAGCAGTAATGGTGACACCGTTGCAAAGCTGACTGTGTGCTGAAGATGCCAAGCACATGCTTTCCCTCCTGGCTCTTCGGCTCTGGGAGCAGAGGCCAAAAGTTCGTGCTCTACTCACTGTGTTCCTGGGCAGCCGAGAGCAAGCTCCGGAGAGGTTGCATTCAAGTGGAATTTTAGGTATGAAACCGAGGACAGACAGCAATGATGGTGACACCGTTGCAAAGCTGACTGTGTGCTGAAGATGCCCAGCACATGCTTTCCCTCCTGCCTCTTCGACTCTGGGAGCAGAGGCCAGACGTTCGTGCACTAATCGCTGTGGCCCTGGGCAGCCGAGAACAAGCTTTGGAGATGTTGCATTCAAATGGACTTTTAGGTATGAAACCGAGGAGCGACAGCAATGATGGTGACGCTGTTGCAAAGCTGACAGTGTGCTGAATATTCTGAGCACCAGCTTTCCCTCCTGGCTCTTCGGCTCTGGGAGCAGAGACCAAACGTTCGTGCCATACTCACTGTGCCCCTGGGCAGCCGAGAGCAAGCTCCGGAGAGGGTGCAATCAAATGCACTTTTAGGAATGAAACCGAGGAGCGACAGCAATGATGGTGACACCCTTGCAAAGCTGACTGTGTGCTGAAGATGCCCAGCACATGCTTTCCCTCCTGGCTCTTCGGCTGTGAGAGCAGAGGCCAGACGTTCGTGCACTAATCTCTCTGCCCCTGGGCAGCCGAAAACAAGCTTTGCAGAGGTTGCATTCAAATGGACTTCTAGGTATGAAACCGAGGAGCGACAGCAATGATGGTGACACCGTTGCAAAGCTGACTGTGTGCTGAAGATGCCCAGCACATGCTTTCCCTCTTGGCTCTTCGCCTCTGGGAGCAGAGGACAGACGTTTGTGCACTAATCGCTGTGACCCTGGGCAGCCGAGAGCAAGCTTTGGAGAGGTTGCATTCAAATGGAATTTTAGGTATGAAACCGAGGAGCAACAGCAAGGATGGTGACACCGTTGCAAAGCTGACTGTGTGCTGAAGATGCCCAGCACATGCTTTCCCTCCTGCCTCTTCGGCTCTGGGAGCAGAGGACAGACGTTCGTGCACTAATCGATGTGCCCCTGGGCAGCCGAGAGGAATCTTTGGAGAGGTTACATTCAAATGGAATTTTAGGTATGAAACCGAGGAGCGACAGCAATGATGGTGACACCGTTAAAAAGCTGAGTGTGTGCTGAAGATGCCCAGCACATGCTTCCCCTCCTGGCTCTTCGGCTCTGGGAGCAGACGCCAGACGTTCCTGCTCTTCTCGCTGTTCTCCTGAGCAGCCGAGAGCAAGCTCCAGAGAGGCTGCATTCAAATGGACTGTTAGGTATGAAACCCTGGAGCGACAGCAATGATGGTGACAACATTTCAAAGCTGACTGTGTGCTGAAGATGTCCAGCACATGCTTTCCCTCCTGCCTCTTCGGCTCTGGGAGCAGAGGACAGACGTTCGTGCACTAATCTCTGAGCCCCTGGGCAGCCAAGCACAAGCTTTGGAGAGGTTGAATTCAAATGGACTTTTAGTTATGAAACCGAGGAGCAACAGCAATGATGGTGACACCGTTGCAAAGCTGACTGTGTGCAGAAGATTCTGAGCACCAGCTTTCCCTCCTGGCTCTTCGGCTCTGGGTGCAGAGGCCAAACGTTCATGCTCTACTCACTGTGCTGCTCGGCATCCGAGAGCAAGCTCCTGAGAGGGTGCATTCAAATGGACATTTAGGTATGAAACCGTTGAGCGACAGCAATGATGGTGACACCGTTGCAAAGCTGACTGTGTGCTGAAGATGCCCAGCAAATGCTTTCCCTCCTGGCTCTTCGGCTCTGGGAGCAGAGGACAGGCGTTTGTGCTCTACTCACTGTGCTCCTGGGCAGCTGAGAGGAAGCTCCGGAGAGGGTGCATTCAAATACACTTTTAGGTATGAAACTGAGGAGCGACAGCAGTAATGGTGACACCGTTGCAAAGCTGACTGTGTGCTGAAGATGCCCAGCACATGCTTTCCCTCCTGGCTCTTCGGCTCTGGGAGCAGAGGCCAGACGTTCGTGCTCTACTGACTGTGCTGCTGGGCAGCCAAGAGCAAGCTCCGAAGAGGGTGCATTCAAATGGACCTTTAGGTATGAAACCGAGGAGTGACAGCATTAATCGTTACACCGTTGCAATCCTGACAGTGTGCTGAAGATGCCCAGCACATGCTTTCCCTCCTGCCTCTTCGACTCTGGGAGCACAGACCAGACGTTCGTGCACTAATCGCTGTGCCCCTGGGCAGCCGAAAACAAGCTTTGGAGAGGTTGCATTCAAATGGACTTTTAGGTATGAAACCGAAGAGCGACAGCAATGATGGTGACACCGTTGCAAAGCTGACTGTGTGCTGAAGATGCCCAGCACATGCTTTCCCTCCCGGCTCTTCGATTCTGGGAGCAGAGGCCAGACGTTCATGCTCTAGTCGCTGTGCCCCGGGGCAGCTGAGAAGCAGCTTTGGAGAGGTTGCATTCAAATGTACTTTTAGGTAGGAAACCGAGGAGTGACAGCAATAATGGTGACACCATTGCAATCCTGACTGTGTGCTGAAGATGCCCAGCACATGCTTTCACTCCTGTCTCTTCGGCTCTGGGAGCAGAGGCCAGACGTTCGTGCACTAATCGCTGTGCTTTTGGGCAGCCGAGAACAAGCTTTGGAGAGGTTGCACACAAACGGACTTTTAGATATGAAACCGAGGAGCGACAGCAATGATGGTGACATGGTTGCAAAGCTGACTGTGTGCTGAAGACGCCCAGCACATGCTTTCCCTCCTGGCTCTTCGGCTCTGGGACCAGAGGCCAGACGCTCGTGCACTAATCCCTGTGCCCCTGGGCAGCCGAGAACAAGCTTTGGAGACGTTGCATTCAAATGGATTTTTAGGTATGAAACCGAGGAGCGACAGCAGTGATGGTGACATGGTTGCAAAGCTGACTGTGTGCTGAAGATGCCCAGCACATGATTTCCCTCCTGGCTCTTCGGCTCTGGGAGCAGAGGCCAGACGTTCGTGCACTAATCGCTCTGCCCCTGGGCAGCTGAGAAGCAGCTTTGGAGAGGTTGCATTCAAATGTACTTTTAGGTATGAAACCGAGGAGTGACAGCAATAATGGTGACACCATTGCAATCCTGACAGTGTGCTGAAGATGCCCAGCACATGCTTTCCCTCCTGGCTCTTCGACTGTGGGAGCAGACAGCAACCGTTCATGCTCTACTCACTGTGCTGCTGGGAAGCCGAGAGCACGCTGCGAAGAAGGTGCATTCAAATGGACTTTTAGGTATGAAACCGAGGAGCGACAGCAATGATGGTGACACCGTTGCAAAGCTGACTGTGTGCTGAAGATGCCCAGCACATGCTTTCCCTCCTGGCTCTTCGGCTCTGATAGCAGAGGCCAGACGTTCGTGCACTAATCGCTGTGCCCCTGGGCAGCTGAGAAGCAGCTTTGGAGACGTTGCATTCAAATGTACCTTTAGGTATGAAAGCGAAGAGTGACAGCAATAATGGTGACACCGCTGCAATCGTGACTGTGTGCTGAAGATGCCCAGCACATGCTTTCCCTCCTGGCTCTTCGGCTCTGGCAGCAGAGGCCAGACGTTCGTGCTCTACTGACTGTGCTGCTGGGCAGCCGAGAGCAAGCTCCGAAGAGGGTGCATTCAAATGGACCTTTAGGTATGAAACCGAGGAGTGACAGCATTAATGGCTACACCGTTGCAATCCTGCCAGTGTGCTGAAGATGCCCAGCACATGCTTTCCTCCTGGCTCTTCGGTTCTGGGAGCAGAGGCCAGACGTTCATGCTCTAGTCGCTGTGCCCCGGGGCATCTCAGAAGCAGCTTTGGAGAGGTTGCATTCAAATGTACTTTTAGGTAAGAAACCGCGGAGTGACAGCAATAATGGTGACACCATTGCAATCCTGACTGTGTGCTGTAGATGCCCAGCACATGCTTTCCCTCCTGGCTCTTCGGCTCTGGGAGCAGAGGCCAGACGTTCGAGCACTAATCGCTCTGCCCCTGGGCAGCTGAGAAGCAGCTTTGGAGAGGTTGCATTCAAATGTACTTTTAGGTATGAAACCGAGGAGTGACAGCAATAATGGTGACACCATTGCAATCCTGACAGTGTGCTGAAGATGCACAGCACATGCTTTCCTCCTGGCTCTTCAGCTCTGGTAGCAGAGGTCAGACGTTCGTGCACTAATCGCTCTGACCTTGGGCAGCTGAGAAGCAGCTTTGGAGAGGTTGCATTCAAATGTACTTTTAGGTATGAAACCGAGGAGTGACAGCATTAATGGTTACACCGTTGCAATCCTGACAGTGTGCTGAAGATGCCCAGCACATGCTTTCCCTCCTGGCTCTTCGACTGTGGGAGCAGACGGCAACCGTTCGTGCTCTACTCACTGTGCTGCTGGGCAGCCGAGAGCAAGCGCCGAAGAGGGTGCATTCAAATGGACCTTTAGGTATGAAACCGAGGAGCGAAAGCAATGATGGTGACACCGTTGCAAAGCTGACTGTGTGCTGAAGATGCCCAGCACATGCTTTCACTCCTGGCTCTTCGGCACTGGGAGCAGAGGCCAGACGTTCGTGCACTAATCGCTGTGCCCCTGGGCAGCCGAGAACAAGCTTTGGAGAGGTTGCACTCAAATGGACTTTTAGGTATGAAACCGAGGAGCGACAGCAATGATGGTGACACCATTGCAAAGCTGACTGTGTGCTGAAGATGCCCAGAACATGCTTTCCCTCCTGCCTCTTCGGCTCTGGGAGCAGAGGCCAGTCGTTCGTGCACTTATCCCTGTGCCCCTGGGCACCCGAGAACAAGCTTTGGAGACGTTGCATTCAAATGGATTTTTAGGTATGAAACCGAGGAGTGACAGCAATGATGGTGACATGGTTGCAAAGCTGACTGTGTGCTGAAGATGCCCAGCACATGATTTCCCTCCTGGCTCCTCGGCTCTGGGAGCAGAGGCCAGACGTTCGTGCACTGAATCTGCCCCTGGGCAGCTGAGAAGCAGCTTTGGAGAGGTTGCATTCAAATGTACTTTTAGGTATGAAAGCGAAGAGTGACAGCAATAATGGTGACACCGTTGCAATCCTGACAGTGTGCTGAAGATGCCCAGCACATGCTTTCCCTCCTGGCTCTTCGACTGTGGGAGCAGACGGCAACCGTTCGTGCTCTACTCACTGTGCTGCTGGGCAGCCGAGAGCACGCTCCGAAGATTGTGCATTCAAATGGACCTTTAGGTATGAAACCGAGGAGCGACAGCAATGATGGTGACACCTTTGCAAAGCTGACTGTGTGCTGAAGATGCCCAGCACATGCTTTCACTCCTGGCTCTTCGGCTCTGGGAGTAGAGGCCAGACGTTCGTGCTCTAATCGCTGTGCCCCTGGACAGCCCAGAGCAAGCTCCGGAGAGGTTACATTCAAATGGACTTTTCGGTATGAAACCGAGGAGCGACAGCAATGATGGTGACACCGTTGCAAAGCTGACTGTGTGCTGAAGATGCCCAGCACATGCTTTCCCTCATGACTCTTCGGTTCTGGGGGCAGAGGCCAGAGGTTCGTGCTCTAGTCGCTGTGCCCCGGGGCAGCTGAGAAGCAGCTTTGGAGAGGTTGCATTCAAATGTACTTTTAGGTATGAAACCGAGGAGTGACAGCAATAATGGTGACACCGTTGCAATCCTGACTGTGTGCTGAAGATGCCCAGCACATGCTTTCACTCCTGGCTCTTCGGCTCTGGGATCAGAGGCCAGACGTTCGTGCACTAATCGCTGTGCCACTGGGAAGCCGAGAAAAAGCTTTGGAGACGTTGCATTCAAATGGATTTTTTGGTATGAAACCGAGGAGCGACAGCAATGATGGTGACACCGTTGCAAAGCTGACTGTGTGGTGAAGATGCCCAGCACATGATTTCCCTCCTGGCTCTTCGGCTCTGGGAGCACAGGCAAGACGTTCGTGCACTAATCCATGTGCCCCTGGGCAGCCGAAAACAAGCTTTGGAGATGTTCCATTCAAATGGATTTTTAGGTATGAAACCGAGGAGCGACAGCAATGATGGTGACACCATTGCAAAGCTGACTGTGTGCTGAAGATGCCCAGCACATGATTTCCCTCCTGCCTCTTCAGCTCTGGGAGCAGAGTCCAGACGTTTCCGCACTAATCGCTGTGCCCCTGGGCAGCCGAGAACAACCTTTGGAGAGGTTGCACTCAAATGGACTTTTAAGTATGAAACCGAGGAGCGTCAGCAATGATGGTGACACCGTTGCAAAGCTGACTGTGTGCTGAAGATGCCCAGCACATCCTTTCCCTCCTGGCTCTTCGGCTCTGGGAGCAGAGGCCAGACGTTCGTGCACTAATCGCTGTGCCCCTGGGCAGCTGAGAAGCAGCTTTGGAGAGGTTGCATTCAAATGTACTTTTAGGTATGAAACCGAGGAGTGACAGCAATAATGGTGACACCGTTGCAATCCTGACTGTGTGCTGAAGATGCCCAGCGCATGCTTTCCCTCCTGGCTCTTCGGCTCTGGGAGCAGAGGCCAGATGTTCGTGCACTAATCGCTGTGCCCCTGGGCAGCCGAGAAAAAGCTTTGGAGACGTTGCATTCAAATGGATTTTTAGGTATGAAACCGAGGAGCGACAGCAATGATGGTGACATGGTTGCAAAGCTGACTGTGTGCTGAAGATGACCAGCACATGCTTTCCCTCCTGGCTCTTCGGCTCTGGGAGCAGAGGCCAGACGTTCGTGCACTAATCGCTGTGCCCCTGGGCAGCCGAGAACAAGCTTTGGAGAGGTTGCACTCAAATGGACTTTTAAGTATGAAACCGAGGAGCGACAGCAATGATGGTGACACCGTTGCAAAGCTGACTGTGTGCTGAAGATGCCCAGCACATGCTTTCCCTCCTGCCTCTTCGGCTCTGGGAGCAGAGGAAAGACGTTTGTGCACTAATCGCTGTGCCCCTGGGCAGCCGAGAGCAAGCTTTGGAGAGTTTGCATTCAAATGGAATTTTAGGTATGAAACCGAGGAGCGACAGCAATGATGGTGACACCGTTGCAAAGCTGACTGTGAGCTGAAGATGCCCAGCACATGCTTTCCCTCCTGGCTCTTCGACTCGGGGAGCATAGGCCAGACGTTCGTGCACTAATCACTGTGCTGCTGGGAGGCGAGAACAAGCTTTGGAGAGGTTGCATTCAAAAGGAATTTTAGGTATGAAACCGAGGAGCGACAGCAATGATGGTGACACCGTTGCAAAGCTGACTGTGTGCTGAAGATGCCCAGCACATCCTTTCCCTCCTGGCTCTTTGGCTCTGGGAGCAGAGGACAGACGTTCGTGCACTAATCGCTGTGCCCCTGGGCAGCCGACTCTGGAGAAGTTGCATTCAAATGGACTTTTAGGTATGAAACCGAGGAGCGACAGCAATGATGGAGGCACCATTGCAAAGCTGACTGTGTGCTGAATATTCTGAGCACCAGCTTTCCCTCCTGGCTCTTCGGCTCTGGGAGCAGAGACCAAACGTTCGTGCCATACTCACTGTGCTGCTGGGCAGCCGAGAGCAAGCTCCGGAGAGGGTGCATTCAAATGCACTTTTAGGAATGAAACCGAGGAGCGACAGCAATGATGGTGACACCGTTGCAAAGCTGACTGTGTGCTGAATATTCTGAGCACCAGCTTTCCCTCCTGCCTCTTCGGCTCTGGGAGCAGAGGCCAGACTTTCATTCTCTAATCGCTGTGCCCCCTGGCAGCCGAGAGCAAGCTCCGGAGAAGTTGGATTCTAATGAACTTCTAGGTATGAAAAGGAGGAGCGACAGCAATGATATTTTTAATACACATATTTAATACACTATTTACATATTCAATACACTCCAGCTCAGTTTAATTCAGACCAGTCCAATTTTACCCAGTCCAGCTCAATATAATTCCAGTCTAGCTCACTTCAACTCAGTCCAGACCAGTTTAACCCAGTCCAGAACAGTTTAATCCAGTCCAGCTCAGTTTGATCCAGCCCGGCCCCGTTTAACCCAGTCCAGCCCAGTTTAATCCAGTCCAGCCCAGTTTAACCCAGCCCAACCCAGTTTATCCGTTCCTTCCCAGTTTGATCCAGCCCAGCCCAGTTTAACCCAGTCCAGCTCAGTTAAATCCCGCCCAGCCCTCTTTAACCCTGTCCAGCCCAGTTTAACCCAGCCCCGACAAGTTTAACCCAGTCCTGCCCAGTTCAATTCAGTCAGGCCAGTTTAACCCTAACCTGCCTCGTTTAATTTAGTCCAGCCCCGTTAAACCCAGTCCAGACCACTTTAATTCAGTCCAGCCCTGTTTAATCCAGTCCGACTCAGTTTAACCAAGTCCAGCTCAGTTTAACGCAGTCCAGCCATGTTTAATCAAGTCCAGCCCACTTGAATGCACCTCAGGTCAGTTTAATCCAGTCCAGCACCGTTTAATCCAGTCCAGAACAGTTCATATTTGTCCAGCCCAGTTTAATCCAGTCCAGCTCAGTTTAACCCAGTCCAGACCAGTTTAATACACTCCTGCTCAGTTTAATCCAGTCCAGCCCAGTATAACCCAGTCCAGCCCAGTTTAATCCTGTCCAGCTCAGTTTAACCCACTCAAGCCCCGTTTAACCCAGTCCATCTCAGTTTAACCCAGTCCAGCTCAGTTTAACACAGTCCAGCCCAGTATAACCCAGTCCAGCACAGTTTAACCGAGTCCAGCCCAGTTTAATCCTGTCCAGCTCAGTTTAATCCACTCAGCCCCGTTTAACCCAGTCCAGCTCAGTTTAACCTAGTCCAGCTCAGTTTAACCCAGTCCAGCTCAATTTAATCCAGTTCAGACCAGTTTAACACAGTCCAGAAGAGTTCAGTCCAGCCCAGTCCAGTTTAACCCAATCCAGACATATTTGATACAGTCCAGCCGTGTTTAACCCAGTTCAACCCAGTTTAATCCAGTCCAGCTCAGTTTCATCCAGATCCCAGCCCAGTTTAGTTCACTCCAGCCCAGTTTAACCCAGTCCACCCCACTCTAATCCAGTCCATCTCAGTTTAAACTTGTCCACCCCCGTTTAATCCACTCCAGCTCAATATAATCCAGAACAGACCAGTTTAGCCCAGTCCAGAACAGTTCAATCCAGCCCAGCCCAGTTTAACCCAGTACAGCCATATTTAATACACTCCAGCTCAATATAATCCAGAACAGCCCAGTTAGACCCAGTCAAGCCCAGTTTAATCCAGTCCAGCTCACTTAGACCCAGTCAAGCCCAGTTTAATCCAGTCCAGCTCACTTAGATCCAGCCCAGCCCAGTTCAGTTCACTCCAGCACAGTTTAACCCAGTCCAGCCCAGTTTAATCCAGTCCGGCTCAATTTAACCCAGTCCAGCCTAGTTTAACCCAGGCCAGACCAGTTTATTCCAGTCCAGAACAGATCAATCCAGCCCAGCCGACTTTATCCCAGTCCAGCCATATTTAAGACACTCCAGCTCAGTGTAACACTCCAGACCAGTCCAGCTCAATATAATTCCAGTCCAGCTCAGTTTAACCCAGTCCAGAACAGTTTAATTCAGTCCAGAACAGTTCAATCCAGCCCACTTTAACCCAGTCCAGCCATATTTAATACACTCCAGCTCAGTATAATCCGGAACAGCCCAGTTTAACCCAGTGCAGCCCAGTTTAATCCAGTCCAGCTCAGTTTGATCCAGCCCAACCCAGTTTAACCCAGTCCAGCTCAGTTTAATCCAGTCCAGCTAAGTTTAATCAAACCCATCCCAGTTTAACACAGTCCAGCCTAATTTTACCCTGTCCAAACCAGTTTAATCCAGTCCAGCTCAGTTTGATCCTGCCCAGCCCAGGTTAGTTCACTCCAGCCCAGTTTAACCCAGTCCAGCCCAGGTCAATCCAGTCCAGCTCAGTTCAATCCAGCCCAGCCCAGGTTAGTTCACTCAAGCACAGTTTAACCCAGTCCAGCCCAGTTTAACCCAGTCCAGTCCAGTTTAATCCAGTCTGGCTCAGTTTAACCCAGCCCAGCCCAGTTTAACCCTGTCCAGTCCAGTTTAATCCAGTCCGGCTCAGTTTAACCCAGTCCAGCCCTGTTTAATCCAATCCAACCCAATTTAACCCGGTCTAGCCCATTTTAATCTAGTCCAGCCCACTTTAATCAAGTCCAGCTCAGTTTAACCCCATCCAGCCCAGTTTAATACAGCGTTAGGGTTAGGTCTAGTTTAGCCTAGCCTGCCTTAGATTACCCTAGCCTATCCTAGCTTCGCCTGGGTTAGATTAGATTAGGGGGTTAGGTTTTGGATTAGGATTATGGTTAGGATTAGGGTAAGAGTTAGGGTCAGATTATTCTGGGCCGGATGAACCCTGGCTAGATTATCCCGGGTCAGATTATCCCGGGTCAGATTATCCCGTGCCAGATTATCCCGTGCCAGATTATCCCGGGTCAGATTATCCCGGGTCAGATTATCCCGGGTCAGATTATCCCGCGCCAGATTATCCCGGGTCAGATTATCCCGGGTCAGATTAGATTAGCCTAGCAAACTTAGACTCCATTGAAATGCTAAATGGCTCTTCGGCTGTCGGAGCAGAGGCCAAAAGAGCGTGCTCTACACACTGTGCTGCTGGGCAGCCGAGAGCAAGCTCCGGAGAGGGTGCATTCAAATGCACTTTTAGGTATGAAACCGAGGAGCGACAGCAATGATGGTGACACCGTTGCAAAGCTGACTGTGTGCTGAAGATGCCCAGCACATGCTTTCCCTCCTGGCTCTTCGGCTCTGGGAGCAGAGAACAGACGTTCGTGCTCTCCTCCCTGTGCTGCTCGGCAGCCAAGAGCAACCACCAGAGAAGTTAGATACAAATGGACTTCTAGGTATGAAACCGAGGAGCGACAGCAATGATGGAGGCACCGTTGCAAAGCTGACTGTGTGCTGAATATTCTGAACACCAGCTTTCCCTCCGGGCTCTTCGGCTCTGGGAGCTGAGACCAAATGTTCGTGCCATACTCACTGTGCTGCTGGGCAGCCGAGAGCAAGCTCCGGAGAGGGTGCATTCAAATGAACTTTTAGGTATGAAACCGAGGAGCGACAGCAAAGATGGTGACACCGTTGCAAAGCTGACTGTATGCTGAATATGCCCAGCACATGTTTTCACTCCTGGCTCTTCGGCTCTGGGAGCAGAGGCCAGACGTTCGTGCTCTACTCACTGTGCTGCTGGGCAGCCAAGAGCAACCACCAGAGAAGTTGGATTCAAATGAACTTCTAGGTATGAAAGTGAGGAGCGACAGCAATGATGGAGGCACCGTTGGAAAGCTGACAGTGTGCTGAAGATGCCCAGCACATGTTTTCCCTCCAGGCTCTTCGACTCTGGGAGCAGAGGCCAGACGTTCGTGCACTAATCGCTGTGCCCCTGGGCAGCCAAGAACAAGTTTTGCAGAGGTTGCATTCAAATGGACTTTTAGGTATGAAACCGAGGAGTGACAGCAATGATGGTGACACCGTTGCAAAGCTGACTGTGTGCTGAAGATGCCCAGCACATGCTTTCTGTCCTGGCTCTTCAGCTCTGGGTGCAGAGCCCAGATGTTTGTGCTCTACTCGCTGTGCTGCTGGGCACCCGAGAGAAGTCTCCGGAGAAGTTGCATTCAAATGGACTTTTAGGTATGAAACCGAGAAGCGACAGCAATGATGTAGGCACCGTTGCAAAGCTGACTGTGTGCTGAAGATGCCCAGCACATGCTTTCCCTCCTGCCTCTTCGACTCGGGGAGCAGAGGCCAGACGTTCGTGCACTAATCGCTCTGCCCCTGGGCAGCTGAGAAAAAGTTTTGGAGAGGTTGCATTCAAATGGAATTTTAGTCATGAAACCGAGGAGCGACAGCAATGATGGAGGCACCGTTGCAAAGCTGACTGTGTGCTGAAGATGCCCAGCACATGCTTTCCCTCCTGGCTCCTCGGCTCTGGGAGCAGAGGCCAGACGTTCGTGTTCTACTCACTGTGCTGCTGGGCAGCCGAGAGCAAGCTCCGAAGAGAGTGCATTAAAATGGACTTTTAGGTATGAAACCGAGGAGCGACAGCAATGATGGTGACACTGTTACAAAGCTGACTGTGTGCTGAAGATGACCAGCACATGTTTTCCCTCATGATTCATTCGCTGTGGAAGCAGAGTCCAGAAGTTTGTGCTCTACCCGCTGTGCTGCTCGGCAGCCGGGAGTAGACTCCGGAGAAGTTGCATTCAAACAAACTTTTAGGTATGAAACCGAGGAGCGACAGCAATGATGGAGGCACCGTTGCAAAGCTGACTATATGCTGAAGATGCCCAGCACATGCTTTCCCTCCTGGCTCTTCGACGCTGGGTGCAGAGGCCAGACGTTCGTGCTCTACTGACTGTGCTGCTGGGCAGCCAAGAGCAACCACCAGAGAAGTTGGATTCAAATGGACTTCTAGATATGAAAGTGAAGAGCGAGAGCAATGATGGAGGCACCGTTGCAAAGCTGACTTTGTGCTGAAGATTCTGAACACCAGCTTTCCCTCCTGGCTCTTCGGCTCTGGGAGCAGAGACCAGAAGTTCGTGCTCTAAACACTGTGCCCCTGGGCAGCTGAGAGCAAGCCCCGGAGAGGGTTGCATTCAAATGGACTTTTAGGAATGAAACCGAGGAGCGACAGCAATGATGGTGACACCGATGCAAAGCTGACTGTGTGCTGAAGATGCCCAGCATATGCTTTCCCTCCTGGCTCTTCGGCTCTGGGAGCAGGGGCCAAAAGAGCGTGATCTACTCACTGTGCTGCTGGGCAGCCAAGAGCAGACTCCGGAGAAGTTGCATTCAAATGGAATTTTAGGTATGAAACCGAGGAGCGACAGCAATGATGGAAACACCATTGCAAAGCTGACTGTGTGCTGAACATGCCCAGTACATGCTTTCCCTCCTGGCTCTTCGGCTCTGGGTGCAGAGGCCAGACTTTCGTGCTCTACTGACTGCGCTGCTGGGCAGCCAAGAGCAACCACCAGAGAAGTTGGATTAAAATGCACTTCTAGGTATGAAAGTGAGGAGCGACAGCAATGATGGAGGCACCGTTGCAAAGCTGAATGTTTGCTGAAGATTCTGAACACCAGTTTCCCACCTGGCTCTTCGGCTCTGGCAGCAGAGACCAGAAGTTCGTGCTCTAAACACTGCTCTCCTGGGCAGCTGAGAGCAAGATCCGGAGAGGGCTGCATTCAAATGGACTTTTAGGTATGAAACCGAGGAGCGACAGCAATGATGGTGACACCGTTGAAAAGCTGACTGTTTGCTGGTGATGCCCAGCACACGCTTTCTCTCCTGGCTCTTCAGGCCTGGGAGGAGAAAACAGACGTTCGTGCACTAATCGCTGTGCTGCTGGGCAGCCGAGAACAAGCTTTGGAGATGTTGCATTCAAATGGACTTTTAGGTATGAAACCGAGGAGCGACAGCAATGATGGTGACACTGTTGCAAAGCTGAGTGTGTGCTGAATATTCTGAGCACCAGCTTTCCCTCCTGGCTCTTCGGCTCTGGGAGCAGAGACCAAACGTTTGTGCAATACTCACTGTGCTGCTGGGCAGAAGAGAGCAAGCTCCAGAGAGGGTGCAATCAAATGCACTTTTAGAAATGAAACCGAGGAGCGAGGACAGCAATGATGGTGACACCGTTGCAAAGCTGACTGTGTGCTGAAGATGCCCAGCACAGGCTTTCCCTCCTGCCTCTTCGGCTGTGAGAGCAGAGGCCAGACGTTCGTGCACTAATCGCTCTGCCCCTGGGCAGCCGAAAACAAGCTTTGGACAGGTTGCATTCAAATGGACTTTTAGGTATGAAACCGAGGAGCGACAGCAATGATGGTGACACCGTTGCAAAGCTGACTGTGTGCTGAAGATGCCCAGCACATGCTTTCCTTCCTGGCTCCTCGGCTCTGGGAGCAGAGAACAGACATTTATGCACTAATCGCTGTGCCCCTGGGCAGCCGAGAGCAAGCTTTGGAGAGGTTGCATTCAAATGGAATTTTAGGTATGAAACCGAGGAGCGAAAGCAATGATGGTGACACCGTTGCAAAGCTGACTGTGTGCTGAAGATGCCCAGCACATGCTTTCCCTCCTGGCTCTTCGGCTCTGGGAGCAGAGGCCAGACGTTCGTGCACTAATCGCCCTGCCCCTGGGCAGCGGAGAACAAGCTTTGCAGAGGTTGCATTCAAATGGACTTTTAGATATGAAACCGAGGAGCGAAAGCAATGATGGTTACACCGTTGCAAAGCTGACTGTGTGCTGAAGATGCCCAGCACATGCTTTCCCTCCTGCCTCTTCGGCTGTGAGAGCAGAGGCCAGACGTTCGTGCACTAATCGCTCTGCCCCTGGGCAGCCGAAAACAAGCTTTGCAGAGGTTGCATTCAAATGGACTTTTAGATATGAAACCGAGGAGCGACAGCAATGATGGTGACACCGTTGCAAAGCTGAGTGTGTGCTGATTATTCTGAGCATCAGCTTTCCCTCCTGGCTCTTCGGCTCTGGGAGCAGAGACCAAACGTTCGTGCCATGCTCACTGTGCTGCTGGGCAGCCGAGAGCAAGCTCCGGAGAGGGTGCATTCAAATGCACTTTTAGTTAGGAAATTGAGGAGCGACAGCAATGATGGTGACACCGTTGCAAAGCTGACTGTGCGCTGAAGATGCCCAGCACATGCTTTCCCTCCTGGCTCTTTGGCTCTGGGAGCAGAGGCCAGACGTTCGTGCACTAATCGCTGTGCCCCTGGGCAGCCGAGAGAAAGCTTTGGAGAGGTTACATTCAAATGGAATTTTAGTTATGAACCCGAGGAGCGACAGCAATGATTGTGACACCGTTGCAAAGCTGACTGTGTGCTGATTATTCTGAACATCAGCTTTCCCTCCTGGCTCTTCGGCTCTGGGAGCAGAGACCAAACGTTCGTGCCATGCTCACTGTGCTGCTGGGCAGCCGAGAGCAAGCTCCGGAGAGGTTGCATTCAAATGCACTTTTAGTTAGGAAACTGAGGAGCGACAGCAACGATGGTGACACCGTTGCAAAGCTGACTGTGCACTGAAGATGCCCAGAACAAGCTTTCCCTCCTGGCTCTTCGGCTCTGGGAGCAGAGGCCAGACGTTCGTGCACTAATCGCCCTGCCCCTGGGCAGCCGAGAACAAGCTTTGCAGAGGTCGCATTCAAATGGACTTTTAGATATGAAACCGAGGAGCGACAGCAATGATGGTGACACCGTTGCAAAGCTGACTGTGTGCTGAAGATGCCCAGCACATGCTTTCCCTCCTGGCTCTTCGACTCGGGGAGCATAGGCCAGACGTTCGTGCACTAATCGCTGTGCCCCTGAGCAGCCGAGAACAAGCTTTGGAGAGGATGCATTCAAAAGGACTTTTACGTATGAAACCGAGGAGCGACAGCAATGACGGAGGCACTGTTGCAAAGCTGATTGTGTGCTGAAGATGCCCAGCACATTCTTTCCCTCCTGGCTCTTCGGCTCTGGGAGCAGAGGCAAGACGTTCGTGCTCTACAGGTGTGCTGCTGGGCTGCCAAGACCAACCACCAGAGAAGTTGGATTCAAATGAACTTCTAGGTATGAAAGTGAGGAGCGACAGCAACGATGGAGGCACTGTTGCAAAGCTGACTGTGAGCTGAAGATTCCCAGCACATGCTTTCCCTCCTGCCTCTTCGACTCGGGGAGCAGAGGCCAGACGTTCGTGCACTAATCGCTCTGCCCCTGGGCTGCTGAGAACAAGCTTTGGAGAGGTTACATTCAAATGAAATTTTGGGTATGAAACCGAGGAGCGACAGCAAGGATGGTAACACCGTTGCAAAGCTGACTGTGTGCTGAAGATGCCCAGCACATGCTTTCCCTCCTGTCTCTTCGGCTCTGGGAGCAGAGGACAGACGCTCGTGCACTAATCGCTGTGCCCCTGGGCAGCCGAGAGCTGACACTGGAGAAGTTGCATTCAAATGGACTTTTAGGTATGAAACCGAGGAGCGACAGCAATGATGGTGACACCGTTGCAAAGCTGAGTGTGTGCTGATTATTCTGAGCATCAGCTTTCCCTCCTGGCTCTTCGGCTCTGGGAGCAGAGACCAAACGTTCGTGCCATGCTCACTGTGCTGCTGGGCAGCCGAGAGCAAGCTCCGGAGAGGGTGCATTCAAATGCACTTTTAGTTAGGAAATTGAGGAGCGACAGCAATGATGGTGACACCTTTGCAAAGCTGACTGTGCGCTGAAGATGCCCAGAACATGCTTTCCCTCCTGGCTCTTCGGCTCTGGGAGCAGAGGCCAGACGTTCGTGCACTAATCGCCCTGCCCCTGGGCAGCCGAGAACAAGCTTTGCAGAGGTTGCATTCAAATGGACTTTTAGATATGAAACCGAGGAGCGACAGCAATGATGGTGACACCGTTGCAAAGCTGACTGTGTGCTGAAGATGCCCAGCACATGCTTTCCCTCCTGCCTCTTTGGCTCTGGGAGCAGAGGCCAGACGTTCGTGCACTAATCGCTCTGCCCCTGGGCAGCCGAAAACAAGCTTTGCAGAGGTTGCATTCAAATGGACTTTTAGTTATGAAACCGAGGAGCGACAGCAATGATGGTGACACCGTTGCAAAGCTGAGTGTGTGCTGATTATTCTGAGCATCAGCTTTCCCTCCTGGCTCTTTGGCTCTGGGAGCAGAGACCAAACGTTCGTGCCATGCTCACTGTGCTGCTGGGCAGCCGAGAGCAAGCTCCGGAGAGGGTGCATTCAAATGCACTTTTAGTTAGGAAATTGAGGAGCGACAGCAATGATGGTGACACCGTTGCAAAGCTGACTGTGCGCTGAAGATGCCCAGCACATGCTTTCCCTCCTGGCTCTTTGGCTCTGGGAGCAGAGGCCAGACGTTCGTGCACTAATCGCTGTGCCCCTGGGCAGCCGAGAGAAAGCTTTGGAGAGGTTACATTCAAATGGAATTTTAGTTATGAACCCGAGGAGCGACAGCAATGATTGTGACACCGTTGCAAAGCTGACTGTGTGCTGATTATTCTGAACATCAGCTTTCCCTCCTGGCTCTTCGGCTCTGGGAGCAGAGACCAAACGTTCGTGCCATGCTCACTGTGCTGCTGGGCAGCCGAGAGCAAGCTCCGGAGAGGTTGCATTCAAATGCACTTTTAGTTAGGAAACTGAGGAGCGACAGCAACGATGGTGACACCGTTGCAAAGCTGACTGTGCACTGAAGATGCCCAGAACAAGCTTTCCCTCCTGGCTCTTCGGCTCTGGGAGCAGAGGCCAGACGTTCGTGCACTAATCGCCCTGCCCCTGGGCAGCCGAGAACAAGCTTTGCAGAGGTCGCATTCAAATGGACTTTTAGATATGAAACCGAGGAGCGACAGCAATGATGGTGACACCGTTGCAAAGCTGACTGTGTGCTGAAGATGCCCAGCACATGCTTTCCCTCCTGGCTCTTCGACTCGGGGAGCATAGGCCAGACGTTCGTGCACTAATCGCTGTGCCCCTGAGCAGCCGAGAACAAGCTTTGGAGAGGATGCATTCAAAAGGACTTTTACGTATGAAACCGAGGAGCGACAGCAATGACGGAGGCACTGTTGCAAAGCTGATTGTGTGCTGAAGATGCCCAGCACATTCTTTCCCTCCTGGCTCTTCGGCTCTGGGAGCAGAGGCAAGACGTTCGTGCTCTACAAGTGTGCTGCTGGGCTGCCAAGACCAACCACCAGAGAAGTTGGATTCAAATGAACTTCTAGGTATGAAAGTGAGGAGCGACAGCAACGATGGAGGCACTGTTGCAAAGCTGACTGTGAGCTGAAGATTCCCAGCACATGCTTTCCCTCCTGCCTCTTCGACTCGGGGAGCAGAGGCCAGACGTTCGTGCACTAATCGCTCTGCCCCTGGGCTGCTGAGAACAAGCTTTGGAGAGGTTACATTCAAATGAAATTTTGGGTATGAAACCGAGGAGCGACAGCAAGGATGGTAACACCGTTGCAAAGCTGACTGTGTGCTGAAGATGCCCAGCACATGCTTTCCCTCCTGTCTCTTCGGCTCTGGGAGCAGAGGACAGACGCTCGTGCACTAATCGCTGTGCCCCTGGGCAGCCGAGAGCTGACACTGGAGAAGTTGCATTCAAATGGACTTTTAGGTATGAAACCGAGGAGCGACAGCAATGATGGTGACACCGTTGCAAAGCTGAGTGTGTGCTGATTATTCTGAGCATCAGCTTTCCCTCCTGGCTCTTCGGCTCTGGGAGCAGAGACCAAACGTTCGTGCCATGCTCACTGTGCTGCTGGGCAGCCGAGAGCAAGCTCCGGAGAGGGTGCATTCAAATGCACTTTTAGTTAGGAAATTGAGGAGCGACAGCAATGATGGTGACACCTTTGCAAAGCTGACTGTGCGCTGAAGATGCCCAGAACATGCTTTCCCTCCTGGCTCTTCGGCTCTGGGAGCAGAGGCCAGACGTTCGTGCACTAATCGCCCTGCCCCTGGGCAGCCGAGAACAAGCTTTGCAGAGGTTGCATTCAAATGGACTTTTAGATATGAAACCGAGGAGCGACAGCAATGATGGTGACACCGTTGCAAAGCTGACTGTGTGCTGAAGATGCCCAGCACATGCTTTCCCTCCTGCCTCTTTGGCTCTGGGAGCAGAGGCCAGACGTTCGTGCACTAATCGCTCTGACCCTGGGCAGCCGAAAACAAGCTTTGCAGAGGTTGCATTCAAATGGACTTTTAGTTATGAAACCGAGGAGCGACAGCAATGATGGTGACACCGTTGCAAAGCTGACTGTGTGCTGAAGATGCCCAGCACATGCTTTCCCTCCTGGCTCTTTGGCTCTGGGAGCAGAGGCCAGACGTTCGTGCACTAATCGCCCTGCCCCTGGGCAGCCGAGAACAAGCTTTGCAGAGGTTGCATTCAAATGGACTTTTAGATATGAAACCGAGGAGCGACAGCAATGATGGTGACACCGTTGCAAAGCTGACTGTGTGCTGAAGATGCCCAGCACATGCTTTCCCTCCTGCCTCTTTGGCTCTGGGAGCAGAGGCCAGACGTTCGTGCACTAATCGCTCTGACCCTGGGCAGCCGAAAACAAGCTTTGCAGAGGTTGCATTCAAATGGACTTTTAGTTATGAAACCGAGGAGCGACAGCAATGATGGTGACACCGTTGCAAAGCTGACTGTGTGCTGAAGATGCCCAGCACATGCTTTCCCTCCTGGCTCTTTGGCTCTGGGAGCAGAGGCCAGACGTTCGTGCACTAATCGCTGTGCCCCTGGGCAGCCGAGAGAAAGCTTTGGAGAGGTTACATTCCAATGGAATTTTAGTTATGAAACCGAGGAGCGACAGCAATGATGGTGACACCGTTGCAAAGCTGACTGTGTGCTGAAGATGCCCAGAACATGCTTTCCCTCCTGGCTCTTCGGCTCTGGGAGCAGAGGCCAGACGTTCGTGCACTAATCGCCCTGCCCCTGGGCAGCCGAGAACAAGCTTTGCAGAGGTTGCATTCAAATGGACTTTTAGATATGAAACCGAGGAGCGACAGCAATGATGGTGACACCGTTGCAAAGCTGACTGTGTCCTGAAGATGCCCAGCACATGCTTTCCCTCCTGCCTCTTCGGCTGTGAGAGCAGAGGCCAGACGTTCGTGCACTAATCGCTCTGCCCCTGGGCAGCCGAAAACAAGCTTTGCAGAGGTTGCATTCAAATGGACTTTTAGGAATGAAACCGAGGAGCGACAGCAATGATGGTGACACCGTTGCAAAGCTGACTGTGTGCTGAAGATGCCCAGAACATGCTTTCCCTCCTGCCTCTTTGGCTCTGGGAGCAGAGGCCAGACGTTCGTGCACTAATCGCCCTGCCACTGGGCAGCCGAGAACAAGCTTTGCAGAGGTTGCATTCAAATGGACTTTTAGATATGAATCCGAGGAGCGACAGCAATGATGGTGACACCGTTGCAAAGCTGACTGTGTGCTGAAGATGCCCAGCACATGCTTTCCCTCCTGCCTCTTCGGCTGTGAGAGCAGAGGCCAGACGTTCGTGCACTAATCGCTCTGCCCCTGGGCAGCCGAAAACAAGCTTTGCAGAGGTTGCATTCAAATGGACTTTTAGGAATGAAACCGAGGAGCGACAGCAATGATGGTGACACCGTTGCAAAGCTGACTGTGTGCTGAAGATGCCCAGCCCATGCTTTCCCTCCTGGCTCCTTGGCTCTGGGAGCAGAGGCCAGACGTTCGTGCACTAATCGCTGTGCCCCTGGGCAGCCGAGAGAAAGCTTTGGAGAGGTTACATTCAAATGGAATTTTAGTTATGAAACCGAGGAGCGACAGCAATGATGGTGACACCGTTGCAAAGCTGAGTGTGTGCTGATTATTCTGAGCATCAGCTTTCCCTCCTGGCTCTTCGGCTCTGGGAGCAGAGACCAAACGTTCGTGCCATGCTCACTGTGCTGCTGGGCAGCCGAGAGCAAGCTCCGGAGAGGGTGCATTCAAATGCACTTTTAGTTAGGAAATTGAGGAGCGACAGCAATGATGGTGACACCTTTGCAAAGCTGACTGTGCGCTGAAGATGCCCAGAACATGCTTTCCCTCCTGGCTCTTCGGCTCTGGGAGCAGAGGCCAGACGTTGGTGCACTAATCGCCCTGCCCCTGGGCAGCCGAGAACAAGCTTTGCAGAGGTTGCATTCAAATGGACTTTTAGATATGAAACCGAGGAGCGACAGCAATGATGGTGACACCGTTGCAAAGCTGACTGTGTGCTGAAGATGCCCAGCACATGCTTTCCCTCCTGCCTCTTCGGCTGTGAGAGCAGAGGCCAGACGTTCGTGCACTAATCGCTCTGCCCCTGGGCAGCCGAGAACAAGCTTTGCAGAGGTTGCATTCAAATGGACTTTTAGTTATGAAACCGAGGAGCGACAGCAATGTTGGTGACACCGTTGCAAAGCTGACTGTGTGCTGAAGATGCCCAGCACATGCTTTCCCTCCTGCCTCTTTGGCTCTGGGAGCAGAGGCCAGACGTTCGTGCACTAATCGCCCTGCCACTGGGCAGCCGAAAACAAGCTTTGCAGAGGTTGCATTCAAATGGACTTTTAGGTATGAAACCGAGGAGCGACAGCAATGATGGTGACACCGTTGCAAAGCTGACTGTGTGCTGAAGATGCCCAGAACATGCTTTCCCTCCTGCCTCTTCGGCTGTGAGAGCAGAGGCCAGACGTTCGTGCACTAATCGCTCTGCCCCTGGGCAGCCGAAAACAAGCTTTGGACAGGTTGCATTCAAATGGACTTTTAGGAATGAAACCGAGGAGCGCCAGCAATGATGGTGACACCGTTGCAAAGCTGACTGTGTGCTGAAGATGCCCCGCACATGCTTTCCCTCCTGGCTCTTTGGCTCTGGGAGCAGAGGCCAGACGTTCGTGCACTAATCGCTGTGCCCCTGGGCAGCCGAGAGAAAGCTTTGGAGAGGTTACATTCCAATGGAATTTTAGTTATGAAACCGAGGAGCGACAGCAATGATGGTGACACCGTTGCAAAGCTGAGTGTGTGCTGATTATTCTGAGCATCAGCTTTCCCTCCTGGCTCTTCGGCTCTGGGAGCAGAGACCAAACGTTCGTGCCATGCTCACTGTGCTGCTGGGCAGCCGAGAGCAAGCTCCGGAGAGGGTGCATTCAAATGCACTTTTAGTTAGGAAATTGAGGAGCGACAGCAATGATGGTGACACCGTTGCAAAGCTGACTGTGTGCTGAAGATGCCCAGAACATGCTTTCCCTCCTGGCTCTTCGGCTCTGGCAGCAGAGGCCAGACGTTCGTGCACTAATCGCCCTGCCCCTGGGCAGCCGAAAACAAGCTTTGCAGAGGTTGCATTCAAATGGACTTTTAGATATGAATCCGAGGAGCGACAGCAATGATGGTGACACCGTTGCAAAGCTGACTGTGTGCTGAAGATGCCCAGCACATGCTTTCCCTCCTGCCTCTTCGGCTGTGAGAGCAGAGGCCAGACGTTCGTGCACTAATCGCTCTGCCCCTGGGCAGCCGAAAACAAGCTTTGCAGAGGTTGCATTCAAATGGACTTTTAGGAATGAAACCGAGGAGCGACAGCAATGATGGTGACACCGTTGCAAAGCTGGCTGCGTGCTGAAGATGCCCAGCACATGCTTTCCCTCCTGGCTCTTTGGCTCTGGGAGCAGAGGCCAGACGTTCGTGCACTAATCGCCCTGCCACTGGGCAGCCGAGAGCAGGCTTTGCAGAGGTTGCATTCAAATGGACTTTTAGATATGAAACCGAGGAGCGATAGCAATGATGGTGACACCGTTGCAAAGCTGACTGTGTGCTGAAGATGCCCAGCACATGCTTTCCCTCCTGGCTCTTCGGCTCTGGGAGCAGAGGACAGACGCTCGTGCACTAATAGCTGTGCCCCTGGGCAGCCGAGAGCTGACACTGGAGAAGTTGCATTCAAATGGACTTTTAGGTATGAAACCGAGGAGCGACAGCAATGATGGTGACACCGTTGCAAAGCTGACTGTGTGCTGAAGATGCCCAGCACATGCTTTCCCTCCTGGCTCTTTCGCTCTGGGAGCAGAGGCCAGACGTTCGTGCACTAATCGCTGTGCCCCTGGGCAGCCGAGAGAATGCTTTGGAGACTTTACATTCAAATGGAATTTTAGTTATGAAACCGAGGAGCGACAGCAATGATGGTGACACCGTTGCAAAGCTGAGTGTGTGCTGATTATTCTGAGCATCAGCTTTCCCTCCTGGCTCTTCGGCTCTGGGAGCAGAGACCAAACGTTCGTGCCATGCTCACTGTGCTGCCGGGCAGCCGAGAGCAAGCTCCGGAGAGGGTGCATTCAAATGCACTTTTAGTTAGGAAATTGAGGAGCGACAGCAATGATGGTGACACCGTTGCAAAGCTGACTGTGCGCTGAAGATGCCCAGCACATGCTTTCCCTCCTGGCTCTTCGGCTGTGAGAGCAGAGGCCAGACGTTCGTGCACTAATCGCTCTGCCCCTGGGCAGCCGAAAACAAGCTTTGCAGAGGTTGCATTCAAATGGACTTTTAGGAATGAAACCGAGGAGCGACAGCAATGATGGTGACACCGTTGCAAAGCTGACTGTGTGCTGAAGATGCCCAGAACATGCTTTCCCTCCTGGCTCTTCGGCTCTGGGAGCAGAGGCCAGACGTTCGTGCACTAATCGCCCTGCCCCTGGGCAGCCGAGAACAAGCTTTGCAGAGGTTGCATTCAAATGGACTTTTAGATATGAACCCGAGGAGCGACAGCAATGATGGTGACACCGTTACAAAGCTGACTGTGTGCTGAAGATGCCCAGCACATGCTTTCCCTCCTGCCTCTTTGGCTCTGAGAGCAGAGGCCAGACGTTCGTGCACTAATCGCTCTGCCCCTGGGCAGCCGAAAACAAGCTTTGCAGAGGTTGCATTCAAATGGACTTTTAGGAATGAAACCGAGGAGCGACAGCAATGATGGTGACACCGTTGCAAAGCTGACTGTGTGCTGAAGATGCCCAGCACATGCTTTCCCTCCGGGCTCTTTGGCTCTGGGAGCAGAGGCCAGACGTTCGTGCACTAATCGCTGTGCCCCTGGGCAGCCGAGAGAAAGCTTTGGAGAGGTTACATTCAAATGGAATTTTAGTTATGAAACCGAGGAGCGACAGCAATGATGGTGACACCGTTGCAAAGCTGAGTGTGTGCTGATTATTCTGAGCATCAGCTTTCCCTCCTGGCTCTTCGGCTCTGGGAGCAGAGACCAAACGTTCGTGCCATGCTCACTGTGCTGCTGGGCAGCCGAGAGCAAGCTCCGGAGAGGGTGCATTCAAATGCACTTTTAGTTAGGAAATTGAGGAGCGACAGCAATGATGGTGACACCGTTGCAAAGCTGACTGTGTGCTGAAGATGCCCAGAACATGCTTTCCCTCCTGGCTCTTCGGCTCTGGGAGCAGAGGCCAGACGTTCGTGCACTAATCGCCCTGCCCCTGGGCAGCCGAGAACAAGCTTTGCAGAGGTTGCATTCAAATGGACTTTTAGATATGAAACCGAGGAGCGACAGCAATGATGGTGACACCGTTGCAAAGCTGACTGTGTGCTGAAGATGCCCAGCACATGCTTTCCCTCCTGCCTCTTCGGCTGTGAGAGCAGAGGCCAGACGTTCGTGCACTAATCGCTCTGCCCCTGGGCAGCCGAAAACAAGCTTTGCAGAGGTTGCATTCAAATGGACTTTTAGGAATGAAACCGAGGAGCGACAGCAATGATGGTGACACCGTTGCAAAGCTGACTGTGTGCTGAAGATGCCCAGCCCATGCTTTCCCTCCTGGCTCCTTGGCTCTGGGAGCAGAGGCCAGACGTTCGTGCACTAATCGCTGTGCCCCTGGGCAGCCGAGAGAAAGCTTTGGAGAGGTTACATTCAAATGGAATTTTAGTTATGAAACCGAGGAGCGACAGCAATGATGGTGACACCGTTGCAAAGCTGAGTGTGTGCTGATTATTCTGAGCATCAGCTTTCCCTCCTGGCTCTTCGGCTCTGGGAGCAGAGACCAAACGTTCGTGCCATGCTCACTGTGCTGCTGGGCAGCCGAGAGCAAGCTCCGGAGAGGGTGCATTCAAATGCACTTTTAGTTAGGAAATTGAGGAGCGACAGCAATGATGGTGACACCTTTGCAAAGCTGACTGTGCGCTGAAGATGCCCAGAACATGCTTTCCCTCCTGGCTCTTCGGGTCTGGGAGCAGAGGCCAGACGTTGGTGCACTAATCGCCCTGCCCCTGGGCAGCCGACAACAAGCTTTGCAGAGGTTGCATTCAAATGGACTTTTAGATATGAAACCGAGGAGCGACAGCAATGATGGTGACACCGTTGCAAAGCTGACTGTGTGCTGAAGATGCCCAGCACATGCTTTCCCTCCTGCCTCTTCGGCTGTGAGAGCAGAGGCCAGACGTTCGTGCACTAATCGCTCTGCCCCTGGGCAGCCGAGAACAAGCTTTGCAGAGGTTGCATTCAAATGGACTTTTAGTTATGAAACCGAGGAGCGACAGCAATGTTGGTGACACCGTTGCAAAGCTGACTGTGTGCTGAAGATGCCCAGCACATGCTTTCCCTCCTGCCTCTTTGGCTCTGGGAGCAGAGGCCAGACGTTCGTGCACTAATCGCCCTGCCACTGGGCAGCCGAAAACAAGCTTTGCAGAGGTTGCATTCAAATGGACTTTTAGGTATGAAACCGAGGAGCGACAGCAATGATGGTGACACCGTTGCAAAGCTGACTGTGTGCTGAAGATGCCCAGAACATGCTTTCCCTCCTGCCTCTTCGGCTGTGAGAGCAGAGGCCAGACGTTCGTGCACTAATCGCTCTGCCCCTGGGCAGCCGAAAACAAGCTTTGCAGAGGTTGCATTCAAATGGACTTTTAGGAATGAAACCGAGGAGCGCCAGCAATGATGGTGACACCGTTGCAAAGCTGACTGTGTGCTGAAGATGCCCAGCACATGCTTTCCCTCCTGGCTCTTTGGCTCTGGGAGCAGAGGCCAGACGTTCGTGCACTAATCGCTGTGCCCCTGGGCAGCCGAGAGAAAGCTTTGGAGAGGTTACATTCCAATGGAATTTTAGTTATGAAACCGAGGAGCGACAGCAATGATGGTGACACCGTTGCAAAGCTGAGTGTGTGCTGATTATTCTGAGCATCAGCTTTCCCTCCTGGCTCTTCGTCTCTGGGAGCAGAGACCAAACGTTCGTGCCATGCTCACTGTGCTGCTGGGCAGCCGAGAGCAAGCTCCGGAGAGGGTGCATTCAAATGCACTTTTAGTTAGGAAATTGAGGAGCGACAGCAATGATGGTGACACCGTTGCAAAGCTGACTGTGTGCTGAAGATGCCCAGAACATGCTTTCCCTCCTGGCTCTTCGGCTCTGGGAGCAGAGGCCAGACGTTCGTGCACTAATCGCCCTGCCCCTGGGCAGCCGAGAACAAGCTTTGCAGAGGTTGCATTCAAATGGACTTTTAGATATGAAACCGAGGAGCGACAGCAATGATGGTGACACCGTTGCAAAGCTGACTGTGTGCTGAAGATGCCCAGCACATGCTTTCCCTCCTGCCTCTTCGGCTGTGAGAGCAGAGGCCAGACGTTCGTGCACTAATTGCTCTGCCCCTGGGCAGCCGAAAACAAGCTTTGCAGAGGTTGCATTCAAATGGACTTTTAGGAATGAAACCGAGGAGCGACAGCAACGATGGTGACACCGTTGCAAAGCTGACCGTGTGCTGAAGATGCCCAGCACATGCTTTCCCTCCTGGCTCTTCGGCTCTGGGAGCAGAGGCCAGACGTTCGTGCACTAATCGCTGTGCCCCTGGGCAGCCGAGAGAATGCTTTGGAGAGGTTACATTCAAATGGAATTTTAGTTATGAAACCGAGGAGCGACAACAATGATGGTGACACCGTTGCAAAGCTGAGTGTGTGCTGATTATTCTGAGCATCAGCTTTCCCTCCTGGCTCTTCGGCTCTGGGAGCAGAGACCAAACATTCGTGCCATGCTCACTGTGCTGCCGGGCAGCCGAGAGCAAGCTCCGGAGAGGGTGCATTCAAATGCACTTTTAGTTAGGAAATTGAGGAGCGACAGCAATGATGGTGACACCGTTGCAAAGCTGACTGTGCGCTGAAGATGCCCAGAACATGCTTTCCCTCCTGGCTCTTCGGCTCTGGGAGCAGAGGCCAGACGTTCGTGCACTAATCGCCCTGCCCCTGGGCAGCCGACAACAAGCTTTGCAGAGGTTGCATTCAAATGGACTTTTAGATATGAAACCGAGGAGCGAAAGCAGTGATGGTGACACCGTTGCAAAGCTGACTGTGTGCTGAAGATGCCCAGAACATGCTTTCCCTCCTACCTCTTCGGCTGTGACAGCAGAGGGCAGACGTTCGTGCACTAATCGCTCTGCCCCTGGGCAGCCGAAAACAAGCTTTGCAGAGGTTGCATTCAAATGGACTTTTAGGAATGAAACCGAGGAGCGACAGCAATGATGGTGACACCGTTGCAAAGCTGACTGCGTGCTGAAGATGCCCAGCACATGCTTTCCCTCCTGGCTCTTTGGCTCTGGGAGCAGAGGCCAGACGTTCGTGCACTAATCGCCCTGCCACTGGGCAGCCGAGAGCAGGCTTTGCAGAGGTTGCATTCAAATGGACTTTTAGATATGAAACCGAGGAGCGATAGCAATGATGGTGACACCGTTGCAAAGCTGACTGTGTGCTGAAGATGCCCAGCACATGCTTTCCCTCCTGCCTCTTCGGCTGTGAGAGCAGAGGCCAGACGTTCGTGCACTAATCGCTCTGCCCCTGGGCAGCCGAAAACAAGCTTTGCAGAGGTTGCATTCAAATGGACTTTTAGGAATGAAACCGAGGAGCGACAGCAATGATGGTGACACCGTTGCAAAGCTGACTGTGTGCTGAAGATGCCCAGCACATGCTTTCCCTCCTGGCTCTTTGGCTCTGGGAGCAGAGGCCAGACGTTCGTGCACTAATCGCTGTGCCCCTGGGCAGCCGAGAGAATGCTTTGGAGACTTTACATTCAAATGGAATTTTAGTTATGAAACCGAGGAGCGACAGCAATGATGGTGACACCGTTGCAAAGCTGAGTGGGTGCTGATTATTCTGAGCATCAGCTTTCCCTCCTGGCTCTTCGGCTCTGGGAGCAGAGACCAAACGTTCGTGCCATGCTCACTGTGCTGCCGGGCAGCCGAGAGCAAGCTCCGGAGAGGGTGCATTCAAATGCACTTTTAGTTAGGAAATTGAGGAGCGACAGCAATGATGGTGACACCGTTGCAAAGCTGACTGTGCGCTGAAGATGTCCAGCACATGCTTTCCCTCCTGGCTCTTCGGCTGTGAGAGCAGAGGCCAGACGTTCGTGCACTAATCGCTCTGCCCCTGGGCAGCCGACAACAAGCTTTGCAGAGGTTGCATTCAAATGGACTTTTAGGAATGAAACCGAGGAGCGACAGCAATGATGGTGACACCGTTGCAAAGCTGACTGTGTGCTGAAGATGCCCAGAACATGCTTTCCCTCCTGGCTCTTCGGCTCTGGGAGCAGAGGCCAGACGTTCGTGCACTAATCGCCCTGCCCCTGGGCAGCCGAGAACAAGCTTTGCAGAGGTTGCATTCAAATGGACTTTTAGATATGAAACCGAGGAGCGACAGCAATGATGGTGACACCGTTGCAAAGCTGAGTGTGTGCTGATTATTCTGAGCATCAGCTTTCCCTCCTGGCTCTTCGGCTCTGGGAGCAGAGACCAAACATTCGTGCCATGCTCACTGTGCTGCCGGGCAGCCGAGAGCAAGCTCCGGAGAGGGTGCATTCAAATGCACTTTTAGTTAGGAAATTGAGGAGCGACAGCAATGATGGTGACACCGTTGCAAAGCTGACTGTGCGCTGAAGATGCCCAGAACATGCTTTCCCTCCTGGCTCTTCGGCTCTGGGAGCAGAGGCCAGACGTTCGTGCACTAATCGCCCTGCCCCTGGGCAGCCGACAACAAGCTTTGCAGAGGTTGCATTCAAATGGACTTTTAGATATGAAACCGAGGAGCGAAAGCAGTGATGGTGACACCGTTGCAAAGCTGACTGTGTGCTGAAGATGCCCAGAACATGCTTTCCCTCCTACCTCTTCGGCTGTGAGAGCAGAGGGCAGACGTTCGTGCACTAATCGCTCTGCCCCTGGGCAGCCGAAAACAAGCTTTGCAGAGGTTGCATTCAAATGGACTTTTAGGAATGAAACCGAGGAGCGACAGCAATGATGGTGACACCGTTGCAAAGCTGACTGCGTGCTGAAGATGCCCAGCACATGCTTTCCCTCCTGGCTCTTTGGCTCTGGGAGCAGAGGCCAGACGTTCGTGCACTAATCGCCCTGCCACTGGGCAGCCGAGTGCTGACACTGGAGAAGTTGCATTCAAATGGACTTTTAGGTATGAAACCGAGGAGCGACAGCAATGATGGTGACACCGTTGCAAAGCTGACTGTGTGCTGAAGATGCCCAGCACATGCTTTCCCTCCTGCCTCTTCGGCTGTGAGAGCAGAGGCCAGACGTTCGTGCACTAATCGCTCTGCCCCTGGGCAGCCGAAAACAAGCTTTGCAGAGGTTGCATTCAAATGGACTTTTAGGAATGAAACCGAGGAGCGACAGCAATGATGGTGACACCGTTGCAAAGCTGACTGTGTGCTGAAGATGCCCAGCACATGCTTTCCCTCCTGGCTCTTTGGCTCTGGGAGCAGAGGCCAGACGTTCGTGCACTAATCGCTGTGCCCCTGGGCAGCCGAGAGAATGCCTTGGAGACTTTACATTCAAATGGAATTTTAGTTATGAAACCGAGGAGCGACAGCAATGATGGTGACACCGTTGCAAAGCTGAGTGGGTGCTGATTATTCTGAGCATCAGCTTTCCCTCCTGGCTCTTTGGCTCTGGGAGCAGAGACCAAACGTTCGTGCCATGCTCACTGTGCTGCCGGGCAGCCGAGAGCAAGCTCCGGAGAGGGTGCATTCAAATGCACTTTTAGTTAGGAAATTGAGGAGCGACAGCAATGATGGTGACACCGTTGCAAAGCTGACTGTGCGCTGAAGATGCCCAGCACATGCTTTCCCTCCTGGCTCTTCGGCTGTGAGAGCAGAGGCCAGACGTTCGTGCACTAATCGCTCTGCCCCTGGGCAGCCGAAAACAAGCTTTGCAGAGGTTGCATTCAAATGGACTTTTAGGAATGAAACCGAGGAGCGACAGCAATGATGGTGACACCGTTGCAAAGCTGACTGTGTGCTGAAGATGCCCAGAACATGCTTTCCCTCCTGGCTCTTCGGCTCTGGGAGCAGAGGCCAGACGTTCGTGCACTAATCGCCCTGCCCCTGGGCAGCCGAGAACAAGCTTTGCAGAGGTTGCATTCAAATGGACTTTTAGATATGAAACCGAGGAGCGACAGCAATGATGGTGACACCGTTACAAAGCTGACTGTGTGCTGAAGATGCCCAGCACATGCTTTCCCTCCTGCCTCTTCGGCTGTGAGAGCAGAGGCCAGACGTTCGTGCACTAATCGCTCTGCCCCTGGGCAGCCGAAAACAAGCTTTGCAGAGGTTGCATTCAAATGGACTTTTAGGAATGAAACCGAGGAGCGACAGCAATGATGGTGACACCGTTGCAAAGCTGACTGTGTGCTGAAGATGCCCAGCACATGCTTTCCCTCCGGGCTCTTTGGCTCTGGGAGCAGAGGCCAGACGTTCGTGCACTAATCGCTGTGCCCCTGGGCAGCCGAGAGAAAGCTTTGGAGAGGTTACATTCAAATGGAATTTTAGTTATGAAACCGAGGAGCGACAGCAATGATGGTGACACCGTTGCAAAGCTGAGTGTGTGCTGATTATTCTGAGCATCAGCTTTCCCTCCTGGCTCTTCGTCTCTGGGAGCAGAGACCAAACATTCGTGCCATGCTCACTGTGCTGCTGGGCAGCCGAGAGCAAGCTCCGGAGAGGGTGCATTCAAATGCACTTTTAGTTAGGAAATTGAGGAGCGACAGCAATGATGGTGACACCGTTGCAAAGCTGACTGTGCGCTGAAGATGCCCAGAACATGCTTTCCCTCCTGGCTCTTCGGCTCTGGGAGCAGAGGCCAGACGTTCGTGCACTAATCGCCCTGCCCCTGGGCAGCCGAGAACAAGCTTTGCAGAGGTTGCATTCAAATGGACTTTTAGATATGAAACCGAGGAGCGACAGCAATGATGGTGACACCGTTGCAAAGCTGACTGTGTGCTGAAGATGCCCAGCACATGCTTTCCCTCCTGCCTCTTCGGCTGTGAGAGCAGAGGCCAGACGTTCGTGCACTAATTGCTCTGCCCCTGGGCAGCCGAAAACAAGCTTTGCAGAGGTTGCATTCAAATGGACTTTTAGGAATGAAACCGAGGAGCGACAGCAATGATGGTGACACCGTTGCAAAGCTGACTGTGTGCTGAAGATGCCCAGCACATGCTTTCCCTCCTGGCTCTTCGGCTCTGGGAGCAGAGGCCAGACGTTCGTGCACTAATCGCTGTGCCCCTGGGCAGCCGAGAGAATGCTTTGGAGAGGTTACATTCAAATGGAATTTTAGTTATGAAACCGAGGAGCGACAACAATGATGGTGACACCGTTGCAAAGCTGAGTGTGTGCTGATTATTCTGAGCATCAGCTTTCCCTCCTGGCTCTTCGGCTCTGGGAGCAGAGACCAAACGTTCGTGCCATGCTCACTGTGCTGCCGGGCAGCCGAGAGCAAGATCCGGAGAGGGTGCATTCAAATGCACTTTTAGTTAGGAAATTGAGGAGCGACAGCAATGATGGTGACACCGTTGCAAAGCTGACTGTGCGCTGAAGATGCCCAGAACATGCTTTCCCTCCTGGCTCTTCGGCTCTGGGAGCAGAGGCCAGACGTTCGTGCACTAATCGCCCTGCCCCTGGGCAGCCGACAACAAGCTTTGCAGAGGTTGCATTCAAATGGACTTTTAGATGTGAAACCGAGGAGCGAAAGCAGTGATGGTGACACCGTTGCAAAGCTGACTGTGTGCTGAAGATGCCCAGAACATGCTTTCCCTCCTACCTCTTCGGCTGTGAGAGCAGAGGGCAGACGTTCGTGCACTAATCGCTCTGCCCCTGGGCAGCCGAAAACAAGCTTTGCAGAGGTTGCATTCAAATGGACTTTTAGGAATGAAACCGAGGAGCGACAGCAATGATGGTGACACCGTTGCAAAGCTGACTGTGTGCTGAAGATGCCCAGCACATGCTTTCCCTCCTGGCTCTTCGGCTCTGGGAGCAGAGGCCAGACGTTCGTGCACTAATAGCCCTGCCCCTGGGCAGCCGAGAACAAGCTTTGCAGAGGTTGCATTCAAATGGACATTTAGATATGAAACCGAGGAGCGACAGCAATGATGGTGACACCGTTGCAAAGCTGATTGTGTGCTGAAGATGCCCAGCACATGCTTTCCCTCCTGTCTCTTCGGCTGTGAGAGCAGAGGCCAGACGTTCGTGCACTAATCGCTCTGCCCCTGGGCAGCCGAAAACAAGCTTTGCAGAGGTTGCATTCAAATGGACTTTTAGGAATGAAACCGAGGAGCGACAGCAATGATGGTGACACCGTTGCAAAGCTGACTGTGTGCTGAAGATGCCCAGAACATGCTTTCCCTCCTGGCTCTTCGGCTCTGGGAGCAGAGGCCAGACGTTCGTGCACTAATCGCCCTGCCCCTGGGCAGCCGAGAACAAGCTTTGCAGAGGTTGCATTCAAATGGACTTTTAGATATGAAACCGAGGAGCGACAGCAATGATGGTGACACCGTTACAAAGCTGACTGTGTGCTGAAGATGCCCAGCACATGCTTTCCCTCCTGGCTCTTTGGCTCTGGGAGCAGAGGCCAGACGTTCGTGCACTAATCGCTGTGCCCCTGGGCAGCCGAGAGAAAGCTTTGGAGAGGTTACATTCAAATGGAATTTTAGTTATGAAACCGAGGAGAGACAGCAATGATGGTGACACCGTTGCAAAGCTGAGTGTGTGCTGATTATTCTGAGCATCAGCTTTCCCTCCTGGCTCTTCGGCTCTGGGAGCAGAGACCAAACGTTCGTGCCATGCTCACTGTGCTGCTGGGCAGCCGAGAGCAAGCTCCGGAGAGGGTGCATTCAAATGCACTTTTAGTTAGGAAATTGAGGAGCGAGAGCAATGATGGTGACACCGTTGCAAAGCTGACAGTGCGCTGAAGATGCCCAGAACATGCTTTCCCTCCTGGCTCTTCGGCTCTGGCAGCAGAGGCCAGCCGTTCGTGCACTAATCGCCCTGCCACTGGGCAGCCGAGAACAAGCTTTGCAGAGGTTGCATTCAAATGGACTTTTAGATATGAAACCGAGGAGCGACAGCAATGATGGTGACACCGTTGCAAAGCTGACTGTGTGCTGAAGATGCCCAGCACATGCTTTCCCTCCTGCCTCTTCGGCTGTGAGAGCAGAGGCCAGACGTTCGTGCACTAATCGCTCTGCCCCTGGGCAGCCGAAAACAAGCTTTGCAGAGGTTGCATTCAAATAGAATTTTAGGAATGAAACCGAGGAGCGACAGCAATGATGGTGACACCGTTGCAAAGCTGACTGTGTGCTGAAGATGCCCAGCACATGCTTTCCCTCCTGGCTCTTTGGCTCTGGGAGCAGAGGCCAGACGTTCGTGCACTAATCGCTGTGCCCCTGGGCAGCCGAGAGAAAGCTTTGGAGAGGTTACATTCAAATGGAATTTTAGTTATGAAACCGAGGAGCGACAGCAATGATGGTGACACCGTTGCAAAGCTGAGTGTGTGCTGATTATTCTGAGCATCAGCTTTCCCTCCTGGCTCTTCGGCTCTGGGAGCAGAGACCAAACGTTCGTGCCATGCTCACTGTGCTGCTGGGCAGCCGAGAGCAAGCTCCGGAGAGGGTGCATTCAAATGCACTTTTAGTTAGGAAATTGAGGAGCGACAGCAATGATGGTGACACCGTTGCAAAGCTGACTGTGCGCTGAAGATGCCCAGAACATGCTTTCCCTCCTGGCTCTTCGGCTCTGGGAGCAGAGGCCAGACGTTCGTGCACTAATCGCCCTGCCCCTGGGCAGCCGAGAACAAGCTTTGCAGAGGTTGCATTCAAATGGACTTTTAGGTATGAAACCGAGGAGCGAAAGCAATGATGGTGACACCGTTGCAAAGCTGACTGTGTGCTGAAGATGCCCAGCACATGCTTTCCCTCCTGCCTCTTCGGCTGTGAGAGCAGAGGCCAGACGTTCGTGCACTAATCGCTCTGCCCCTGGGCAGCCGAAAACAAGCTTTGCAGAGGTTGCATTCAAATGGACTTTTAGGAATGAAACCGAGGAGCGCCAGCAATGATGGTGACACCGTTGCAAAGCTGACTGTGTGCTGAAGATGCCCAGCACATGCTTTCCCTCCTGGCTCTTTGGCTCTGGGAGCAGAGGCCAGACGTTCGTGCACTAATCGCCCTGCCCCTGGGCAGCCGAGAACAAGCTTTGCAGAGGTTGCATTCAAATGGACTTTTAGATATGAAACCGAGGAGCGACAGCAATGATGGTGACACCGTTGCAAAGCCGACTGTGTGCTGAAGATGCCCAGAACATGCTTTCCCTCCTGCCTCTTTGGCTGTGAGAGCAGAGGCCAGACGTTCGTGCACTAATCGCTCTGCCCCTGGGCAGCCGAAAACAAGCTTTGCAGAGGTTGCATTCAAATGGACTTTTAGGAATGAAACCGAGGAGCGACAGCAATGATGGTGACACCGTTGCAAAGCTGACTGTGTGCTGAAGATGCCCAGCACATGCTTTCCCTCCTGGCTCTTTGGCTCTGGGAGCAGAGGCCAGACATTCGTGCACTAATCGCTGTGCCCCTGGGCAGCCGAGAGAAAGCTTTGGAGAGGTTACATTCAAATGGAATTTTAGTTATGAAACCGAGAAGCGACAGCAATGATGGTGACACCGTTGCAAAGCTGAGTGTGAGCTGATTATTCTGAGCATCAGCTTTCCCTCCTGGCTCTTCGGCTCTGGGAGCAGAGACCAAACGTTCGTGCCAAGCTCACTGTGCTGCTGGGCAGCCGAGAGCAAGCTCCGGAGAGGGTGCATTCAAATGCACTTTTAGTTAGGAAATTGAGGAGCGACAGCAATGATGGTGGCACCGTTGCAAAGCTGACTGTGCGCTGAAGATGCCCAGAACATGCTTTCCCTCCTGGCTCTTCGGCTGTGAGAGCAGAGGGCAGACGTTCGTGCACTAATCGCTCTGCCCCTGGGCAGCCGAAAACAAGCTTTGCAGAGGTTGCATTCAAATGGACTTTTAGGAATGAAACCGAGGAGCGACAGCAATGATGGTGACACCGTTGCAAAGCTGACTGTGTGCTGAAGATGCCCAGCACATGCTTTCCCTCCTGGCTCTTTGGCTCTGGGAGCAGAGGCCAGACGTTCGTGCACTAATCACCCTGCCCCTGGGCAGCCGAGAACAAGCTTTGCAGAGGTTGCATTCAAATGGACTTTTAGATATGAAACCGAGGAGCGACAGCAATGATGGTGACACCGTTGCAAAGCTGACTGTGTGCTGAAGATGCCCAGCACATGCTTTCCCTCCTGCCTCTTCGGCTGTGAGAGCAGAGGCCAGACGTTCGTGCACTAATCGTTCTGCCCCTGGGCAGCCGAAAACAAGCTTTGCAGAGGTTGCATTCAAATGGACTTTTAGGAATGAAACCGAGGAGCGACAGCAATGATGGTGACACCGTTGCAAAGCTGACTGTGTGCTGAAGATGCCCAGCACATGCTTTCCCTCCTGGCTCTTTGGCTCTGGGAGCAGAGGCCAGACGTTCGTGCACTAATCGCTGTGCCCCTGGGCAGCCGAGAGAAAGCTTTGGAGAGGTTACATTCAAATGGAATTTTAGTTATGAAACCGAGGAGCGACAGCAATGATGGTGACATCGTTGCAAAGCTGAGTGTGTGCTGATTATTCTGAGCATCAGCTTTCCCTCCTGGCTCTTCGGCTCTCGGAGCAGAGACCAAACGTTCGTGCCATGCTCACTGTGCTGCTGGGCAGCCGAGAGCAAGCTCCGGAGAGGGTGCATTCAAATGCACTTTTAGTTAGGAAATTGAGGAGCGACAGCAATGATGGTGACACCGTTGCAAAGCTGACTGTGCGCTGAAGATGCCCAGAACATGCTTTCCCTCCTGGCTCTTCGGCTCTGGGAGCAGAGGTCAGACGTTGGTGCACTAATCGCCCTGCCCCTGGGCAGCTGAGAACAAGCTTTGCAGAGGTTGCATTCAAATGGACTTTTAGATATGAAACCGAGGAGCGAAAGCAATGATGGTGACACCGTTGCAAAGCTGACTGTGTGCTGAAGATGCCCAGCACATGCTTTCCCTCCTGCCTCTTCGGCTGTGAGAGCAGAGGCCAGACGTTCGTGCACTAATCGCTCTGCCCCTGGGCAGCCGAAAACAAGCTTTGCAGAGGTTGCATTCAAATGGACTTTTAGGAATGAAACCGAGGAGCGACAGCAATGATGGTGACACCGTTGCAAAGCTGACTGTGTGCTGAAGATGCCCAGCACATGCTTTCCCTCCGGGCTCTTTGGCTCTGGGAGCAGAGGCCAGACGTTCGTGCACTAATCGCTGTGCCCCTGGGCAGCCGAGAGAAAGCTTTGGAGAGGTTACATTCAAATGGAATTTTAGTTATGAAACCGAGGAGCGACAGCAATGATGGTGACACCGTTGCAAAGCTGAGTGTGTGCTGATTATTCTGAGCATCAGCTTTCCCTCCTGGCTCTTCGGCTCTGGGAGCAGAGACCAAACGTTCGTGCCATGCTCACTGTGCTGCTGGGCAGCCGAGAGCAAGCTCCGGAGAGGGTGCATTCAAATGCACTTTTAGTTAGGAAATTGAGGAGCGACAGCAATGATGGCGACACCGTTGCAAAGCTGACTGTGCGCTGAAGATGCCCAGAACATGCTTTCCCTCCTGGCTCTTCGACTCTGGGAGCAGAGGCCAGACGTTCGTGCACTAATCACCCTGCCCCTGGGCAGCCGAGAACAAGCTTTGCAGAGGTTGCATTCAAATGGACTTTTAGATATGAAAGCGAGGAGCGACAGCAATGATGGTGACACCGTTGCAAAGCTGACTGTGTGCTGAAGATGCCCAGCACATGCTTTCCCTCCTGCCTCTTCGGCTGTGAGAGCAGAGGCCAGACGTTCGTGCACTAATCGCTCTGCCCCTGGGCAGCCGAAAACAAGCTTTGCAGAGGTTGCATTCAAATGGACTTTTAGGAATGAAACCGAGGAGCGACAGCAATGATGGTGACACCGTTGCAAAGCTGACTGTGTGCTGAAGATGCCCAGCACATGCTTTCCCTCCTGGCTCTTTGGCTCTGGGAGCAGAGGCCAGACGTTCGTGCACTAATCGCCCTGCCCCTGGGCAGCCGACAACAAGCTTTGCAGAGGTTGCATTCAAATGGACTTTTAGATATGAAACCGAGGAGCGACAGCAATGATGGTGACACCGTTGCAAAGCTGACTGTGTGCTGAAGATGCCCAGCACATGCTTTCCCTCCTGCCTCTTCGGCTGTGAGAGCAGAGGCCAGACGTTCGTGCACTAATCGCTCTGCCCCTGGGCAGCCGAAAACAAGCTTTGCAGAGGTTGCATTCAAATGGACTTTTAGATATGAAACCGAGGAGCGACAGCAATGATGGTGACACCGTTGCAAAGCTGACTGTGTGCTGAAGATGCCCAGCACATGCTTTCCCTCCTGGCTCTTTGGCTCTGGGAACAGAGGCCAGACGTTCGTGCACTAATCGCCCTGCCCCTGGGCAGCCGAGAACAAGCTTTGCAGAGGTTGCATTCAAATGGACTTTTACATATGAAACCGAGGAGCGACAGCAATGATGGTGACACCGTTGCAAAGCTGACTGTGTGCTGAAGATGCCCAGCACATGCTTTCCCTCCTGGCTCTTTGGCTCTGGGAGCAGAGGCCAGACGTTCGTGCACTAATCGCCCTGCCACTGGGCAGCCGACAACAAGCTTTGCAGAGGTTGCATTCAAATGGACTTTTAGATATGAAACCGAGGAGCGACAGCAATGATGGTGACACCGTTGCAAAGCTGACTGTGTGCTGAAGATGCCCAGCACATGCTTTCCCTCCTGCCTCTTCAGCTGTGAGAGCAGAGGCCAGACGTTCGTGCACTAATCGCTCTGCCCCTGGGCAGCCGAAAACAAGCTTTGCAGAGGTTGCATTCAAATGGACTTTTAGGAATGAAACCGAGGAGCGACAGCAATGATGGTGACACCGTTGCAAAGCTGACTGTGTGCTGAAGATGCCCAGCACATGCTTTCCCTCCTGGCTCTTCGGCTCTGGGAGCAGAGGCCAGACGTTCGTGCACTAATCGCTCTGCCCCTGGGCAGCCGAAAACAAGCTTTGGAGAGGTTACATTCAAATGGAATTTTAGTTATGAAACCGAGGAGCGACAGCAATGATGGTGACACCGTTGCAAAGCTGACTGTGTGCTGATTATTCTGAGCATCAGCTTTCCCTCCTGGCTCTTCGGCTCTGGGAGCAGAGACCAAACGTTCGTGCCATGCTCACTGTGCTGCTGGGCAGCCGAGAGCAAGCTCCGGAGAGGGTGCATTCAAATGCACTTTTAGTTAGGAAATTGAGGAGCGACAGCAATGATGGTGACACCATTGCAAAGCTGACTGTGTGCTGAAGATGCCCAGCACATGCTTTCCCTCCTGCCTCTTCGGCTGTGAGAGCAGAGGCCAGACGTTCGTGCACTAATCGCTCTGCCCCTGGGCAGCCGAAAACAAGCTTTGCAGAGGTTGCATTCAAATGGACTTTTAGGAATGAAACCGAGGAGCGACAGCAATGATGGTGACACCGTTGCAAAGCTGACTGTGTGCTGAAGATGCCCAGCACATGCTTTCCCTCCTGGCTCTTTGGCTCTGGGAGCAGAGGCCAGACGTTCGTGCACTAATCGCTGTGCCCCTGGGCAGCCGAGAGAAAGCTTTGGAGAGGTTATATTCAAATGGAATTTTAGTTATGAAACCGAGGAGCGACAGCAATGATGGTGACACTGTTGCAAAGCTGTGTGTGTGCTGATTATTCTGAGCATCAGCTTTCCCTCCTGGCTCTTCGGCTGTGAGAGCAGAGACCAAACGTTCGTGAAATCCTCACTGTGCTGCTGGGCAGCCGAGAGCAAGCTCCGGAGAGGGTGCATTCAAATGCACTTTTAGTTAGGAAATTGAGGAGCGACAGCAATGATGGTGACACCGTTGCAAAGCTGACTGTGTGCTGAAGATGCCCAGCACATGCTTTCCCTCCTGCCTCTTCGGCTCTGGGAGCAGAGGCCAGACGTTCGTGCACTAATCGCTGTGCCCCTGGGCAGCTGAGAAGCAGCTTTGGAGACGTTGCATTCAAATGTACTTTTAGGTATGAAAGCGAAGAGTGACAGCAATAATGGTGACACCGTTGCAATCGTGACTGTGTCCTGAAGATGCCCAGCACATGCTTTCCCTCCTGGCTCTTCGGCTCTGGGAGCAGAGGCCAGACGTTCGTGCTCTACTGACTGTGCTGCTGGGCAGCCAAGAGCAAGCTCCGAAGAGGGTGCATTCAAATGGACCTTTAGGTATGAATCCGAGGAGTGACAGCATTAATGGTTACACCGTTGCAATCCTGACAGTGTGCTGAAGATGCCCAGCACATGCTTTCCCTCCTGGCTCTTCGGCTCTGGGAGCAGAGTTCAGGCGTTCGTGCACTAATCGCTCTGCCCCTGCGCAGCTGAGAAGCAGCTTTGGAGAGGTTGCATTCAAATGTACTTTTAGGTATGAAACCGAGGAGTGACAGCATTAATGGTTACACGGTTGCAATCCTGACAGTGTGCTGAAGATGCCCAGCACATGCTTTCCCTCCTGGCTCTTCGACTGTGGGAGCAGACGGCAACCGTTCGTGCTCTACTCACTGTGCTGCTGCTCAGGCGAGAGCAAGCGCCGAAGAGGGTGCATTCAAATGGACCTTTAGGTATGAAACCGAGGAGCGACAGCAATGATGGTGACACCATAGCAAAGCTGACTGTGTGCTGAAGATGCCCAGCACATGCTTTCCCTCCTGGCTCTTCGGCTCTGGGAGCAGAGGCCAGACGTTCGTGCACTAATCGCTGTGCCCCTGGGCAGCTGAGAAGCAGCTTTGGAGACGATGCATTCAAATGTACTTTTAGGTATGAAACCGAGGAGCGACAGCAATAATGGTGACACCGTTGCAAAGCTGACTGTGTGCTGAAGATTCCCAGCACATGCTTTCCCTCCTGGCTCTTCGGCTCTGGGAGCAGAGGCCAGACGTTCGTGCTCTACTGACTGTGCAGCTGGGCAGCCAAGAGCAAGCTCCGAAGAGGGTGATTCCAAATGGACCTTTAGGTATGAAACCGAGGAGCGACAGCAATGATGGTGACACCGTTGCAAAGCTGACAGTGTGCTGAAGATGCCCAGCACATGCTTTCCCTCCTGGCTCTTCGACTGTGGGAGCAGTCGGCAACCATTCGTGCTCTACTCACTGTGCTGCTGCTCAGGCGAGAGCAAGCGCCGAAGAGGGTGCATTCAAATGGACCTTTAGGTATGAAACCGAGGAGCGACAGCAATGATGGTGACACCGTTGCAAAGCTGACTGTGTGCTGATGATGCCCAGCACATGCTTTCACTCCTGGCTCTTCGGCTCTGGGAGCAGAGGCAAGACGTTCGTGCACTAATCGCTGTGCCCCTGGGCAGCTCAGAGCAAGCTCCGGAGAGGTTGCATTCAAATGGACTTTTAGGTATGAAACCGAGGAGTGACAGCAATAATGGTGACACCGTTGCAATCCTGACTGTGTGCTGAAGATGCCCAGCACATGCTTTCCCTCCTGGCTCTTCGGCTCTGGGAGCAGAGGCAAGACGTTCGTGCACTAATCCCTGTGCCCCTGGGCAGGGGAGAACAAGCTTTGGAGATGTTGCATTCAAATGGATTTTTAGGTATGAAACCGAGGAGCGACAGCAATGATGGTGACATGGTTGCAAAGCTGACTGTGTGCTGAAGATGCCCAGCACATGCTTTCCCTCCTGGCTCTTCGGCTCTGGGAGCAGAGGCCAGACGTTCGTGCTCTACTGACTGTGCTGCTGGGCAGCCAAGAGCAAGCTCCGAAGAGGGTGCATTCAAATGGACCTTTTGGTATGAAACCGCGGAGCGACAGCAATGATGGTGACACCGTTGCAAAGCTGACTGTGTGCTGAAGATGCCCAGCACATGCTTTCCCTCCTGGCTCTTCGACTGTGGGAGCAGACGGCAACCGTTCGTGCTCTAATCACTGTGCTGCTGCTCAGGCGAGAGCAAGCGCCGAAGAGGGTGCATTCAAATGGACCTTCAGGTATGAAACCGAGGAGCGACAGCAATGATGGTGACACCATAGCAAAGCTGACTGTGTGCTGAAGATGCCCAGCACATGCTTTCCCTCCTGGCTCTTCGGCTCTGGGAGCAGAGGCAAGACGTTCGTGCACTAATCCCTGTGCCCCTGGGCAGCCGAGAACAAGCTTTGGAGATGTTGCATTCAAATGGATTTTTAGGTATGAAACCGAGGAGCGACAGCAATGATGGTGACACCGTTGCAAACCTGACTGTGTGCTGAAGATGCCCAGCACATGATTTCCCTCCTGGCTCTTCGGCTCTGGGAGCAGAGGACAGACGTTCGTGCACTAATCGCTGTGCCCCTGGGCAGCTGAGAAGCAGCTTTGGAGACGATGCATTCAAATGTACTTTTAGGTATGAAACCGAGGAGCGACAGCAATAATGGTGACACCGTTGCAATCGTCAATGTGTGCTGAAGATTCCCAGCACATGCTTTCACTCCTGGCTCTTCGGCTCAGGGAGCAGAGGCCAGACGTTCGTGCTCTAATCGCTGTACCCCTGGGCAGCTCAGAGAAAGCTCCGGAGAGGGTGCATTCAAATGGACTTTTAGGTATGAAACCGAGGAGCGACAGCAATGATGGTGACACCGTTGCAAAGCTGACTGTGTGCTGAAGATGCCCAGCCCATGCTTTCCCTCCTGCCTCCTCGGCTCTGGGAGCAGAGGCCAGACGTTCGTGCTCTAGTCGCTGTGCCCCGGGGCAGCTGAGAAGCAGCTTTGGAGAGGTTCCATTCAAACGTACTTTTAGGTATGAAACCGAGGAGTGACAGCAATAATGGTGACACCGTTGCAATCCTGACTGTGTGCTGAAGATGCCCAGCACATGCTTTCACTCCTGGCTCTTCGGCTCTGGGAGCAGAGGCCAGACGTTCGTGCACTAATTCCTGTGCCCCTGGGCAGCCGAGAACAAGCTTTGGAGAGGTTGCGTTCAAATGGATTTTTAGGTATGAAACCGAGGAGCGACAACAATGATGGTGACATGGTTGCAAAGCTGACTGTGTGCTGAAGATGCCCAGCACATGATTTCCCTGCTGGCTCTTCGGCTCTGGGAGCAGAGGCCAGACGTTCGTGCACTAATCACTGTGCCCCTGGGCAGCTGAGAAGCAGCTTTGGAGACGTTGCCTTCAAATGTTCTTTTAGGTATGAAAGCGAAGAGTGACAGCAATAATGGAGACACCGTTGCAATCGTGACTGTGTCCTGAAGATGCACAGCACATGCTTTCCCTCCTGGCTCTTCGGCTCTGGGAGCAGAGGCCAGACGTTCGTGCTCTACTGACTGTGCTGCTGGGCAGCCAAGAGCAAGCTCCGAAGAGGGTGCACTCAAATGGACCTTTAGGTATGAATCCGAAAAGTGACAGCATTAATGGTTACACCGTTGCAATCCTGACAGTGTGCTGAAGATGCCCAGCACATGCTTTCCCTCCTGGCTCTTCGGCTCTGGGAGCATAGGTCAGGCGTTCGTGCACTAATCGCTCTGCCCCTGCGTAACTGAGAAGCAGCTTTGGAGAGGTTGCATTCAAATGTACTTTTAGGTATGAAACCGAGGAGTGACAGCATTAATGGTTACACCGTTGCAATCCTGACAGTGTGCTGAAGATGCCCAGCACATGCTTTCCCTCCTGGCTCTTCGACTGTGGGAGCAGACGGCAACCGTTCGTGCTCTACTCACTGTGCTGCTGGGCAGCCGAGAGCACGCTCCGAAGAGGGTGCATTCAAATGGACCTTTAGGTATGAAACCGAGGAGCGACAGCAATGATGGTGACACCGCTGCAAAGCTGACTGTGTGCTGAAGATGCCCAGCACATGCTTTCCCTCCTGGCTCTTCGGCTCTGGGAGCAGAGGCCAGACGTTCGTGCTCTAGTCGCTGTGCCCCGGGGCAGCTGAGAAGCAGCTTTGGAGAGGTTGCATTCAAATGTACTTTTAGGTATGAAACCGAGGAGTGGCAGCAATCATGATGACACCGTAGCAATCCTCACAGTGTGCTGAAGATGCCCAGCACATGCTTTCACTCCTGGCTCTTCGCCTCTGGGAGCAGAGGACAGACGTTCGTGCACTAATCGCTGTGCCCCTGGGCAGCCGAGAAAATGCTTAGGAGACGGTGCATTCAAATGGATTTTTAGGTATGAAACCGAGGAGCGACAGCAATGATGGTGACATGGTTGCAAAGCTGACTGTGTGCTGAAGATGCCCAGCACATGATTTCCCTCCTGGCTCTTCGGCTGTGGGAGCAGAGGCCAGACGTTCCTGCACTAATAGCTGTGCCCCTGGGCAGCCAACAACAAGCTTTGGAGAGGTTGCACTCAAATGGACTTCTAAGTATGAAACCGAGGAGCGACAGCAATGATGGTGACACCGTTGCAAAGCTGACTGTGTGCTGAAGATGCCCAGCACATGCTTTCCCTCCTGGCTCTTCGGCTCTGGGAGCAGAGGCCAGACGTTCGTGCTCTAATCGCTGTGCCCCTGGGCAGCTCAGAGCAAGCTCCGGAGAGCTTGCATTCAAATGGACTTTTAGGTATGAAACCGAAGAGCGACAGCAATGATGGTGACACCGTTGCAAAACTGACTGTGTGCCGAAGATGCCCAGCACATGCTTTCCCTCCTGGCTCTTCGGCTCTGGGAGCAGAGGCCAGACGTTCGTGCTCTAATCGCTGTGCCCCTCGGCAGCTCAGAGCAAGCTCTGGAGAGGTTGCATTCAAATGGACTTTTAGGTATGAAACCGAAGAGCGACAGCAATAATGGTGACACCGTTGCAATCCTGACTGTGTGCTGAAGATGCCCAGCACATGCTTTCCCTCCTGGCTCTTCGGCTCTGAGAGCAGGGGCCAGACGTTCGTGCTCTACTGACTGTGCTGCTGGGCAGCCAAGAGCAACGTGCAGAGAAGTTGGATTCAAATGAACTTCTAGGTATGAAAGTGAGGAGCGACAGCAATGATTGAGGCACTGTTGCAAAGCTGACTGTGTGCTGAAGATGCCCAGCACATGCTTTCCCTCCTGGCTCTTTGGCTCTGGGAGCAGAGGCCAGACGTTCGTGCTCTAATCGCTGTGCTACTCGGCAGCTCAGAGCAAGCTCCGGAGAGGTTGCATTCAAATGGACTTTTAGGTCTGAAAACGAGGAGTGACAGCAATGATGGTGACACCGTTGCAAAGCTGACTGTGTGCTGAAGATGCCCAGCACATGCTTTCCCTCCTGGCTCTTCGGCTCTGGGAGCAGAGGCAAGACGTTCGTGCACTAATCCCTGTGCCCCTGGGCAGCCGAGAACAAGCTTTGGAGATGTTGCATTCGAATGGATTTTTAGGTATGAAACCGAGGAGCAACAGCAATGATGGTGACACCGTTGCAAAGCTGACTGTGTGCTGAAGATGCCCAGCACATGATTTCCCTGCTGGCTCTTCGGCTCTGGGAGCAGAGGACAGACGTTCGTGCACTAATCGCTGTGCCCCTGGGCAGCTGAGAAGCAGCTTTGGAGACGATGCATTCAAATGTACTTTTAGGTATGAATCCGAGGAGCGACAGCAATAATGGTGACACCGTTGCAATCGTGAATGTGTGCTGAAGATTCCCAGCACATGCTTTCACTCCTGGCTCTTCGGCTCAGGGAGCAGAGGCCAGACGTTCGTGCTCTACTGACTGTGCTGCTGGGCAGCCAAGAGCAAGCTCCGAAGAGGGTGCATTCAAATGGACCTTTAGGTATGAAACCGAGGAGTGACAGCAATGATGGTGACACCGTTGCAAAGCTGACAGTGTGCTGAAGATGCCCAGCACATGCTTTCCCTCCTGGCTCTTCGACTGTGGGAGCAGACGGCAACCGTTCGTGCTCTAATCACTGTGCTGCTGCTCAGGCGAGAGCAAGCGCCGAAGAGGGTGCATTCAAATGGACCTTCAGGTATGAAACCGAGGAGCGACAGCAATGATGGTGACACCATAGCAAAGCTGACTGTGTGCTGAAGATGCCCAGCACATGCTTTCCCTCCTGGCTCTTCGGCTCTGGGAGCAGAGGCAAGACGTTCGTGCACTAATCCCTGTGCCCCTGGGCAGCCGAGAACAAGCTTTGGAGATGTTGCATTCAAATGGATTTTTAGGTATGAAACCGAGGAGCGACAGCAATGATGGTGACACCGTTGCAAACCTGACTGTGTGCTGAAGATGCCCAGCACATGATTTCCCTCCTGGCTCTTCGGCTCTGGGAGCAGAGGACAGACGTTCGTGCACTAATCGCTGTGCCCCTGGGCAGCTGAGAAGCAGCTTTGGAGACGATGCATTCAAATGTACTTTTAGGTATGAAACCGAGGAGCGACAGCAATAATGGTGACACCGTTGCAATCGTCAATGTGTGCTGAAGATTCCCAGCACATGCTTTCACTCCTGGCTCTTCGGCTCAGGGAGCAGAGGCCAGACGTTCGTGCTCTAATCGCTGTACCCCTGGGCAGCTCAGAGAAAGCTCCGGAGAGGGTGCATTCAAATGGACTTTTAGGTATGAAACCGAGGAGCGACAGCAATGATGGTGACACCGTTGCAAAGCTGACTGTGTGCTGAAGATGCCCAGCCCATGCTTTCCCTCCTGCCTCCTCGGCTCTGGGAGCAGAGGCCAGACGTTCGTGCTCTAATCACTGTGCCCCTGGGCAGCTGAGAAGCAGCTTTGGAGACGTTGCCTTCAAATGTTCTTTTAGGTATGAAAGCGAAGAGTGACAGCAATAATGGAGACACCGTTGCAATCGTGACTGTGTCCTGAAGATGCACAGCACATGCTTTCCCTCCTGGCTCTTCGGCTCTGGGAGCAGAGGCCAGACGTTCGTGCTCTACTGACTGTGCTGCTGGGCAGCCAAGAGCAAGCTCCGAAGAGGGTGCACTCAAATGGACCTTTAGGTATGAATCCGAAAAGTGACAGCATTAATGGTTACACCGTTGCAATCCTGACAGTGTGCTGAAGATGCCCAGCACATGCTTTCCCTCCTGGCTCTTCGGCTCTGGGAGCATAGGTCAGGCGTTCGTGCACTAATCGCTCTGCCCCTGCGTAACTGAGAAGCAGCTTTGGAGAGGTTGCATTCAAATGTACTTTTAGGTATGAAACCGAGGAGTGACAGCATTAATGGTTACACCGTTGCAATCCTGACAGTGTGCTGAAGATGCCCAGCACATGCTTTCCCTCCTGGCTCTTCGACTGTGGGAGCAGACGGCAACCGTTCGTGCTCTACTCACTGTGCTGCTGGGCAGCCGAGAGCACGCTCCGAAGAGGGTGCATTCAAATGGACCTTTAGGTATGAAACCGAGGAGCGACAGCAATGATGGTGACACCGCTGCAAAGCTGACTGTGTGCTGAAGATGCCCAGCACATGCTTTCCCTCCTGGCTCTTCGGCTCTGGGAGCAGAGGCCAGACGTTCGTGCTCTAGTCGCTGTGCCCCGGGGCAGCTGAGAAGCAGCTTTGGAGAGGTTGCATTCAAATGTACTTTTAGGTATGAAACCGAGGAGTGGCAGCAATCATGATGACACCGTAGCAATCCTCACAGTGTGCTGAAGATGCCCAGCACATGCTTTCACTCCTGGCTCTTCGCCTCTGGGAGCAGAGGACAGACGTTCGTGCACTAATCGCTGTGCCCCTGGGCAGCCGAGAAAATGCTTAGGAGACGGTGCATTCAAATGGATTTTTAGGTATGAAACCGAGGAGCGACAGCAATGATGGTGACATGGTTGCAAAGCTGACTGTGTGCTGAAGATGCCCAGCACATGATTTCCCTCCTGGCTCTTCGGCTGTGGGAGCAGAGGCCAGACGTTCCTGCACTAATAGCTGTGCCCCTGGGCAGCCAACAACAAGCTTTGGAGAGGTTGCACTCAAATGGACTTCTAAGTATGAAACCGAGGAGCGACAGCAATGATGGTGACACCGTTGCAAAGCTGACTGTGTGCTGAAGATGCCCAGCACATGCTTTCCCTCCTGGCTCTTCGGCTCTGGGAGCAGAGGCCAGACGTTCGTGCTCTAATCGCTGTGCCCCTGGGCAGCTCAGAGCAAGCTCCGGAGAGCTTGCATTCAAATGGACTTTTAGGTATGAAACCGAAGAGCGACAGCAATGATGGTGACACCGTTGCAAAACTGACTGTGTGCCGAAGATGCCCAGCACATGCTTTCCCTCCTGGCTCTTCGGCTCTGGGAGCAGAGGCCAGACGTTCGTGCTCTAATCGCTGTGCCCCTCGGCAGCTCAGAGCAAGCTCTGGAGAGGTTGCATTCAAATGGACTTTTAGGTATGAAACCGAAGAGCGACAGCAATAATGGTGACACCGTTGCAATCCTGACTGTGTGCTGAAGATGCCCAGCACATGCTTTCCCTCCTGGCTCTTCGGCTCTGAGAGCAGGGGCCAGACGTTCGTGCTCTACTGACTGTGCTGCTGGGCAGCCAAGAGCAACGTGCAGAGAAGTTGGATTCAAATGAACTTCTAGGTATGAAAGTGAGGAGCGACAGCAATGATTGAGGCACTGTTGCAAAGCTGACTGTGTGCTGAAGATGCCCAGCACATGCTTTCCCTCCTGGCTCTTTGGCTCTGGGAGCAGAGGCCAGACGTTCGTGCTCTAATCGCTGTGCTACTCGGCAGCTCAGAGCAAGCTCCGGAGAGGTTGCATTCAAATGGACTTTTAGGTCTGAAAACGAGGAGTGACAGCAATGATGGTGACACCGTTGCAAAGCTGACTGTGTGCTGAAGATGCCCAGCACATGCTTTCCCTCCTGGCTCTTCGGCTCTGGGAGCAGAGGCAAGACGTTCGTGCACTAATCCCTGTGCCCCTGGGCAGCCGAGAACAAGCTTTGGAGATGTTGCATTCGAATGGATTTTTAGGTATGAAACCGAGGAGCAACAGCAATGATGGTGACACCGTTGCAAAGCTGACTGTGTGCTGAAGATGCCCAGCACATGATTTCCCTGCTGGCTCTTCGGCTCTGGGAGCAGAGGACAGACGTTCGTGCACTAATCGCTGTGCCCCTGGGCAGCTGAGAAGCAGCTTTGGAGACGATGCATTCAAATGTACTTTTAGGTATGAATCCGAGGAGCGACAGCAATAATGGTGACACCGTTGCAATCGTGAATGTGTGCTGAAGATTCCCAGCACATGCTTTCACTCCTGGCTCTTCGGCTCAGGGAGCAGAGGCCAGACGTTCGTGCTCTACTGACTGTGCTGCTGGGCAGCCAAGAGCAAGCTCCGAAGAGGGTGCATTCAAATGGACCTTTAGGTATGAAACCGAGGAGTGACAGCAATGATGGTGACACCGTTGCAAAGCTGACAGTGTGCTGAAGATGCCCAGCACATGCTTTCCCTCCTGGCTCTTCGACTGTGGGAGCAGACGGCAACCGTTCGTGCTCTACTCACTGTGCTGCTGCTCAGGCGAGAGCAAGCGCCGAAGAGGGTGCATTCAAATGGATCTTTAGGTATGAAACCGAGGACCGACAGCAATGATGGTGACACCATAGCAAAGCTGACTGTGTGCTGAAGATGCCCAGCACATGCTTTCCCTCCTGGCTCTTCGGCTCTGGGAGCAGAGGCCAGACGTTCGTGCACTAATCCCTGTGCCCCTGGGCAGCCGAGAACAAGCTTTGGAGGCGTTGCATTCAAATGGATTTTTAGGTATGAAACTGAGGAGCGACAGCAATGATGGTGACATGGTTACAAAGCTGACTGTGTGCTGAAGATGCCCAGCACATGCTTTCCCTCCTGGCTCTTCAGCTCTGGGAGCAGAGGCCAGATGTTCGTGCACTAATCGCTGTGCCCCTGCGCAGCTGAGAAGCAGCTTTGGAGACGTTGCATTCAAATGTACTTTTAGGTACGAAAGCGAAGAGTGACAGCAATAATGGTGACACCGTTGCAATCGTGACTGTGTGCTGAAGATACCCAGCACATGCTTTCCCTCCTGGCTCTTTGGCTCTGGGAGCAGAGGTCAGACGTTCGTGCACTAATCGCTCTGCCCCTGGGCAGCTGAGAAGCAGCTTTGGAGAGGTTGCATTCAAATGTACTTTTAGGTATGAAACCGAGGAGTGACAGCATTAATGGTTACACCGTTGCAATCCTGACAGTGTGCTGAAGATGCCCAGCACATGCTTTCACTCCTGGCTCTTCGACTGTGGGAGCAGACGGCAACCGTTCGTGCTCTACTCACTGTGCTGCTGGGCAGCCGAGAGCAAGCGCCGAAGAGGGTGCATTCAAATGGTCCTTTAGGTATGAAACTGAGGAGCGACAGCAATAATGGTGACACCGTTGCAATCCTGACTGTGTGCTGAAGATGCCCAGCACATGCTTTCCCTCCTGGCTCTTCGGCTCTGGGAGCAGAGGCAAGACGTTCGTGCACTAATCGCTGTGCCCCTCGGCAGCCGAGAACAAGCTTTGGAGACGTTGCATTCAAATGGATTTTTAGGTATGAAACCGAGGAGCGACAGCAATGATGGTGACATGGTTGCAAAGCTGACTGTGTGCTGAAGATGCCCAGCACATGCTTTCCCTCCTGGCTCTTCGGCTCTGGGAGCAGAGGCCAGACGTTCATGCACTAATCGCTCTGCCCCTGGGCAGCTGAGAAGCAGCTTTGGAGACAATGCATTCAAATGTACTTTTAGGTATGAAAGCGAAGAGTGACAGCAATAATGGTGACACCGTTGCAATCCTGACAGTGTGCTGAAGATGCCCAGCACATGCTTTCCCTCCTGGCTCTTCGACTGTGGGAGCAGACAGCAACCGTTCGTGCTCTACTCACTCTGCTGCTGGGCAGCCGAGAGCACGCTCTGAAGAGGGTGCATTCAAATGAACCTTTAGGTATGAAACCGAGGAGCGACAGCAATGATGGTGACACCGTTGCAAAGCTGACTGTGTGCTGAAGATGCCCAGCACATGATTTCCCTCCTGGCTCTTCGGCTCTGGGAGCAGAGGCCAGACGTTCGTGCACTAATCGCTGTGCCCCTGGGCAGCTGAGAAGCAGCTTTGGAGAGGTTGCATTCAAATGTACTTTTAGGTATGAAACCGAGGAGTGACAGCATTAATGGTTACACCGTTGCAATCCTGACAGTGTGCTGAAGATGCCCAGCACATGCTTTCCCTCCTGGCTCTTCGACTGTGGGAGCAGACGGCAACCGTTCGTGCTCTACTCACTGTGCTGCTGCTCAGGCGAGAGCAAGCGCCGAAGAGGGTGCATTCAAATGGACCTTTAGGTATGAAACCGAGGAGCGACAGCAATGATGGTGACACCATAGCAAAGCTGACTGTGTGCTGAAGATGCCCAGCACATGCTTTCACTCCTGGCTCTTCGGCTGTGGGAGCAGAGGCCAGACGTTAGTGCACTAATTCCTGTGCCACTGGGCAGCCGAGAACAAGCTTTGGAGAGGTTGCATTCAAATGGACTTTTAGGCATGAAACCGAAGACCGACAGCAATGATGGTGACACCATAGCAAAGCTGACTGTGTGCTGAAGATGCCCAGCACATGCTTTCCCTCCTGGCTCTTCGGCTCTGGGAGCAGAGGCCAGACGTTCGTGCTCTACTGACTGTGCTCCTGGGCAGCCAAGAGCAAGCTCCGAAGAGGGTGCATTCAAATGGACCTTTAGGTATGAAACCGAGGAGCGACAGCAATGATGGTGACACCGTTGCAAAGCTGACAGTGTGCTGAAGATGCCCAGCACATGCTTTCCCTCCTGGCTCTTCGGCTCTGGGAGCTGAGGCCAGACGTTCGTGCACTAAACGCTGTGCCCCTGGGCAGCCGAGAACAAGCTTTGCAGACGTTGCACTCAAATGGACTTTTAAGTATGAAACCGAGGAGCGACAGCAATGATGGTGACACCATTGCAAAGCTGACTGTGTGCTGAAGATGCCCAGCACATGCTTTCCCTGCTGGCTCTTCGGCTCTGGGAGCAGAGGCCAGACGTTCGTGCTCTAATCGCTGTGCCCCTGAGCAGCTCAGAGAAAGCTCCGGAGAGGTTGCATTCAAATGGACTTTTAGGTATGAAACCGAGGAGCGACAGCAATGATGGTGACACCGTTGCAAAGCTGACTGTGTGCTGAAGATGCCCAGCACATAATTTCACTCCTGGCTCTTCGGCTCTGGGAGCAGAGGCCAGATGTTCGTGCTCTAGTCGCTGTGCCCCAGGGCAGCTGAGAAGCAGCTTTGGAGAGGTTGCATTCAAATGTACTTTTAGGTATGAAAGCGAAGAGTGACACCTATAATGGTGACACCGTTGCAATCCTGACTGTGTGCTGAAGATGCCCAGCACATGCTTTCCCTTAAGGCTCTTCTGCTCTGGGAGCAGAGGCAAGACGTTCGTGCACTAATCCCTGTGCCCCTGGGCAGCCGAGAACAAGCTTTGGAGATGTTGCATTCAAATGGATTTTTAGGTATGAAACTGAGGAGCGACAGCAATGATGGTGACACCGTTGCAAACCTGACTGTGTGCTGAAGATGCCCAGCACATGATTTCCCTCCTGGCTCTTCGGCTCTGGGAGCAGAGGCCAGACGTTCGTGCACTAATCGCTGTGCCCCTGGGCAGCTGAGAACAAGCTTTGGAGACGATGCATTCAAATGTACTTTTAGGTATGAAACCGAGGAGCGACAGCAATAATGGTGACACCGTTGCAATCGTGAATGTGTGCTGAAGATTCCCAGCACATGCTTTCACTCCTGGCTCTTCGGATCAGGGAGCAGAGGCCAGACGTTCGTGCTCTACTGACTGTGCTGCTGGGCAGCCAAGAGCAAGCTCCGAAGAGGGTGCATTCAAATGGACCTTTAGGTATGAAACCGAGGAGCGACAGCAATGATGGTGACACCGTTGCAAAGCTGACAGTGTGCTGAAGATGCCCAGCACATGCTTTCCCTCCTGGCTCTTCGACTGTGGGAGCAGACGGCAACCGTTCGTGCTCTACTCACTGTGCTGCTGCTCAGGCGAGAGCAAGCGCCGAAGAGGGTGCATTCAAATGGACCTATAGGTATGAAACCGAGGAGCGACAGCAATGATGGTGACACCGTTGCAAAGCTGACAGTGTGCTGAAGATGCCCAGCACATGCTTTCCCTCCTGGCTCTTCGACTGTGGGAGCAGACGGCAACCGTTCGTGCTCTACTCACTGTGCTGCTGCTCAGGCGAGAGCAAGCGCCGAAGAGGGTGCATTCAAATGGACCTTTAGGTATGAAACCGAGGAGCGACAGCAATGATGGTGACACCATAGCAAAGCTGACTGTGTGCTGAAGATGCCCAGCACATGCTTTCACTCCTGGCTCTTCGGCTCTGGGAGCTGAGGCCAGACGTTCGTGCACTAATCGCTGTGCCCCTGGGCAGCTGAGAAAAAGCTTTGGAGAGGTTGCACTCTAATGGACTTTTAAGTATGAAACCGAGGAGCGACAGCAATGAGGGTGACATGGTTGCAAAGCTGACTGTGTGCTGAAGATGCCCAGCATATGATTTCCCTCCTGGCTCTTCGGCTCTGGGAGCTGAGGCCAGACGTTCGTGCACTAAACGCTGTGCCCCTGGGCAGCCGAGAACAAGCTTTGGAGAGGTTGCACTCAAATGGACTTTTAAGTATGAAACCGAGGAGCGACAGCAATGATGGTGACACCGCTGCAAAGCTGACTGTGTGCTGAAGATGCCCAGCACATGCTTTCCCTGCTGGCTCTTCGGCTCTGGGAGCAGAGGCCAGACGTTCATGCTCTAGTCGCTGTGCCCCGGGGCAGCTGAGAAGCAGCTTTGGAGAGGTTGCATTCAAATGTACTTTTAGGTATGAAACCGAGGAGTGGCAGCAATAATGGTGACACCGTAGCAATCCTCACAGCGTGCTGAAGATGCCCAGCACATGCTTTCACTCCTGGCTCTTCGGCTCTGGGAGCAGAGGCCAGACGTTCGTGCACTAATCGCTGTGCCCCTGGGCAGCCGAGAAAATGCTTTGGAGACGGTGCATTCAAATGGATTTTTAGGTATGAAACCGAGGAGCGACAGCAATGATGGTGACATGGTTGCAAAGCTGACTGTGTGCTGAAGATGCCCAGCACATGCTTTCCCTCCTGGCTCTTCAGCTCTGGGAGCAGAGGCCAGACGTTCGTGCTCTAGTCACTGTGCCCCGGGGCAGCTGAGAAGCAGCTTTGGAGAGGTTGCATTCAAATGTACTTTTAGGTATGAAACCGAGGAGTGGCAGCAATAATGGTGACACCGTAGCAATCCTCACAGTCTGCTGAAGATGCCCAGCACATGCTTTCACTCCTGGCTCTTCGCCTCTGGGAGCAGAGGCCAGACGTTCGTGCACTAATCGCTGTTCCCCTGGGCAGCCGAGAAAATGCTTTGGAGACGGTGCAGTCAAATGGATTTTTAGGTATGAAACCGAGGAGCGACAGCAATGATGGTGACATGGTTGCAAAGCTGACTGTGTGCTGAAGATGCCCAGCACATGATTTCCCTCCTGGCTCTTCGGCTCTGGGAGCAGAGGCCAGACGTTCCTGCACTAATAGCTGTGCCCCTGGGCAGCCGACAACAAGCTTTGGAGAGGTTGCACTCAAATGGACTTCTAAGTATGAAACCGAGGAGCGACAGCAATGATGGTGACACCGTTGCAAAGCTGACTGTGTGCTGAAGATGCCCAGCACATGATTTCACTCCTGGCTCTTCGGCTCTGGGAGCAGAGGCCAGACGTTCGTGCTCTAATCGCTGTGCCCCTGGGCAGCTCAGAGCAAGCTCCGGAGAGCTTGCATTCAAATGGACTTTTAGGTATGAAACCGAAGAGCGACAGCAATGATGGTGACACCGTTGCAAAGCTGACTGTGTCCTGAAGATGCCCAGCACGTGATTTCCCTCCTGGCTCTTCGGCTCTGGGAGCAGAGGCCAGACGTTCATGCACTAATCGCTCTGCCCCTGGGCAGCTGAGAAGCAGCTTTGGAGAGGTTGCATTCAAATGTACTTTTAGGTATGAATCCGAGGAGCGACAGCAATAATGGTGACACCGTTGCAATCCTGACAGCGTGCTGAAGATGCCCAGCACATGCTTTCCCTCCTGGCTCTTCGGCTCTGAGAGCAGAGGCCAGACGTTCGTGCTCTACTGACTGTGCTGCTGGGCAGCCAAGAGCAACGTGCAGAGAAGTTGGATTCAAATGAACTTCTAGGTATGAAAGTGAGGAGCGACAGCAATGATGGAGGCACTGTTGCAAAGCTGACTGTGTGCTGAAGATGCCCAGCACATGCTTTCCCTCCTGGCTCTTCGGCTCTGGGAGCAGAGGCCAGACGTTCGTGCACTAATCGCTGTGCCCCTGGGCAGCCGAGAACAAGCTTTGGAGAGGTTGCAAACAAATGGACTTTTAGGAATGAAACCGAGGAGTGACAGCAATGATGGTGACATGGTTGCAAAGCTGACTGTGTGCTGAAGATGCCCAGCACATGCTTTCCCTTGTGGCTCTTCGGCTCTGGGAGCAGAGGCCAGACGTTCGTGCACTAATCGCTGTGCCCCTGGGCAGCCGAGAACAAGCTTTGGAGAGGTTGCAAACAAATGGACTTTTAGGAATGAAACCGAGGAGCGACAGCAATGATGGTGACATGGTTGCAAAGCTGACTGTGTGCTGAAGATGCCCAGCACATGCTTTCCCTTGTGGCTCTTCGGCTCTGGGAGCAGAGGCCAGACGTTCGTGCTCTAGTCGCTGTGCCCCGGGGCAGCTGAGAAGCAGCTTTGGAGAGGTTGCATTCAAATGTACTTTTAGGTATGAAACCGAGGAGTGGCAGCAATAATGGTGACACCGTAGCAATCCTCACAGTGTGCTGAAGATGCCCAGCACATGCTTTCACTCCCGGCTCTTTGCCTCTGGGAGCAGAGGCCAGACGTTCGTGCACTAATCGCTGTGCCCCTGGGCAGCCGAGAAAATGCTTTGGAGACGGTGCATTCAAATGGATTTTCAGGTATGAAACCGAGGAGCGACAGCAATGATGGTGACATGGTTGCAAAGCTGACTGTGTGCTGAAGATGCCCAGCACATGATTTCCCTCCTGGCTCTTCGGCTCTGGGAGCAGAGGCCAGACGTTCCTGCACTAATAGCTGTGCCCCTGGGCAGCCGACAACAAGCTTTGGAGAGGTTGCACTCAAATGGACTTCTAAGAATGAAACCGAGGAGCGACAGCAATGATGGTGACACCGTTGCAAAGCTGACTGTGTGCTGAAGATGCCCAGCACATGCTTTCCCTCCTGGCTCTTCGGCTCTGGGAGCAGAGGCCAGACGTTCGTGCACTAATCGCTGTGCCCCTGGGCAGCTCAGAGCAAGCTCCGGAGAGCTTGCATTCAAATGGACTTTTAGGTATGAAACCGAAGAGCAACAGCAATGATGGTGACACCGTTGCAAAGCTGACTGTGTGCTGAAGATGCCCAGCACATGATTTCCCTCCTGGCTCTTCGGCTCTGGGAGCAGAGGCCAGACGTTCATGCACTAATCGCTCTGCCCCTGGGCAGCTGAGAAGCAGCTTTGGAGAGGTTGCATTCAAATGTACTTTTAGGTATGAATCCGAGGAGCGACAGCAATAATGGTGACACCGTTGCAATCCTGACAGCGTGCTGAAGATGCCCAGCACATGCTTTCCCTCCTGGCTCTTCGGCTCTGAGAGCAGAGGCCAGACGTTCGTGCTCTACTGACTGTGCTGCTGGGCAGCCAAGAGCAACGTGCAGAGAAGTTGGATTCAAATGAACTTCTAGGTATGAAAGTGAGGAGCGACAGCAATGATGGAGGCACTGTTGCAAAGCTGACTGTGTGCTGAAGATGCCCAGCACATGCTTTCCCTCCTGGCTCTTCGGCTCTGGGAGCAGAGGCCAGACGTTCGTGCACTAATCGCTGTGCCCCTGGGCAGCCGAGAACAAGCTTTGGAGAGGTTGCAAACAAATGGACTTTTAGGAATGAAACCGAGGAGTGACAGCAATGATGGTGACATGGTTGCAAAGCTGACTGTGTGCTGAAGATGCCCAGCACATGCTTTCCCTTGTGGCTCTTCGGCTCTGGGAGCAGAGGCCAGACGTTCGTGCACTAATCGCTGTGCCCCTGGGCAGCCGAGAACAAGCTTTGGAGAGGTTGCAAACAAATGGACTTTTAGGAATGAAACCGAGGAGCGACAGCAATGATGGTGACATGGTTGCAAAGCTGACTGTGTGCTGAAGATGCCCAGCACATGCTTTCCCTTGTGGCTCTTCGGCTCTGGGAGCAGAGGCCAGACGTTCGTGCTCTAGTCGCTGTGCCCCGGGGCAGCTGAGAAGCAGCTTTGGAGAGGTTGCATTCAAATGTACTTTTAGGTATGAAACCGAGGAGTGGCAGCAATAATGGTGACACCGTAGCAATCCTCACAGTGTGCTGAAGATGCCCAGCACATGCTTTCACTCCCGGCTCTTTGCCTCTGGGAGCAGAGGCCAGACGTTCGTGCACTAATCGCTGTGCCCCTGGGCAGCCGAGAAAATGCTTTGGAGACGGTGCATTCAAATGGATTTTCAGGTATGAAACCGAGGAGCGACAGCAATGATGGTGACATGGTTGCAAAGCTGACTGTGTGCTGAAGATGCCCAGCACATGATTTCCCTCCTGGCTCTTCGGCTCTGGGAGCAGAGGCCAGACGTTCCTGCACTAATAGCTGTGCCCCTGGGCAGCCGACAACAAGCTTTGGAGAGGTTGCACTCAAATGGACTTCTAAGAATGAAACCGAGGAGCGACAGCAATGATGGTGACACCGTTGCAAAGCTGACTGTGTGCTGAAGATGCCCAGCACATGCTTTCCCTCCTGGCTCTTCGGCTCTGGGAGCAGAGGCCAGACGTTCGTGCACTAATCGCTGTGCCCCTGGGCAGCTCAGAGCAAGCTCCGGAGAGCTTGCATTCAAATGGACTTTTAGGTATGAAACCGAAGAGCAACAGCAATGATGGTGACACCGTTGCAAAGCTGACTGTGTGCTGAAGATGCCCAGCACATGATTTCCCTCCTGGCTCTTCGGCTCTGGGAGCAGAGGCCAGACGTTCATGCACTAATCGCCCTGCCCCTGGGCAGCTGAGAAGCAGCTTTGGAGAGGTTGCATTCAAATGTACTTTTAGGTATGAAAGCGAAGATTGACAGCAATAATGGTGACACCGTTGCAATCCTGACAGTGTGCTGAAAATGCCCAGCACATGCTTTCCCTCCTGGCTCTTCGACTGTGGGAGCAGACAGCAACCGTTCGTGCTCTACTCACTGTGCTGCTGGACAGCTGAGAGCACGCTCCGAAGAGGGTGCATTCAAATGGACTTCTAGGTATGAAACCGAGGAGCGACAGCAATGATGGTGACACCGTTGCAAAGCTGACTGTGTGCTGAAGATGCCCAGCACATGCTTTCCCTCCTGGCTCTTCGGCTCTGGGAGCAGAGGCCAGACGTTCGTGCTCTAGTCGCTGTGCCCCGGGGCAGCTGAGAAGCAGCTTTGGAGAGGTTGCATTCAAATGCACTTTTAGATATGAAACCGAGGAGTGACAGCAATAATGGTGACACCGTTGCAATCCTGACTGTGTGCTGAAGATGCCCAGCACATGCTTTCACTCCTGGCTCTTCGGCTCTGGGAGCAGAGGCCAGACGTTCGTGCTCTAGTCGCTGTACCCCGGGGCAGCTGAGAAGCAGCTTTGGAGAGGTTGCATTCAAATGTACTTTTAGGCATGAAACCGAGGAGTGACAGCAATAATGGTGACACCGTTGCAATCCTGACTGTGTGCAGAAGATGCCCAGCACATGCTTTCACTCCTGGCTCTTTGGCTCTGGGAGCAGAGGCCAGACGTTCGTGCTCTAATCGCTGTGCCCCTGGGCAGCCGAGAACAAGCTTTGGAGAGGTTGCACTCAAATGGACTTTTAAGTATGAAACCGAGGAAGCGACAGCAATAATGGTGACACCGTTGCAATCCTGACTGTGTGCTGAAGATGCCCAGCACATGCTTTCCCTCCTGGCTCTTCGGCTCTGAGAGCAGAGGCCAGACGTTCGTGCTCTACTGACTGTGCTGCTGGGCAGCCAAGAGCAACGTGCAGAGAAGTTGGATTCAAATGAACTTCTAGGTATGAAAGTGAGGAGCGACAGCAATGATGGAGGCACTGTTGCAAAGCTGACTGTGTGCTGAAGATGCCCAGCACATGCTTTCCCTCCTGGCTCTTTGGCTCTGGGAGCAGAGGCCAGACGTTCTTGCACTAATCGCTGTGCTACTCGGCAGCTCAGAGCAAGCTCCGGAGAGGTTGCATTCAAATGGACTTTTAGGTCTGAAAACGAGGAGTGACAGCAATGATGGTGACACCGTTGCAAAGCTGACTGTGTGCCGAAGATACCCAGCACATGCTTTCCTTCCTGGCTCTTCGGCTCTGGGAGCAGAGGCCAGACGTTCGCGCTCTAATCGCTGTGCTACTCGGCAGCTCAGAGCAACCTCTGGAGAGGTTGCATTCAAACGGACTTTTAGGTATGAAACCGAAGAGCGACAGCAATAATGGTGACACCGTTGCAATCCTGACTGTGTGCTGAAGATGCCCAGCACATGCTTTCCCCCCTGGCTCTTCGGCTCTGAGAGCAGAGGCCAGACGTTCGTGCTCTACTGACTGTGCTGCTGGGCAGCCAAGAGCAACGTGCAGAGAAGTTGGATTCAAATGAACTTCTAGGTATGAAAGTGAGGAGCGACAGCAATGATGGTGACACCGTTGCAAAGCTGACTTTGTGCTGAAGATGCCCAGCACATGATTTCCCTCCTGGCTCTTCGGCTCTGGGAGCAGAGGCCAGACGTTCGTGCACTAATCGCTGTGCCCCTGGGAAGCCGAGAACAAGCTTTGGAGAGGTTGCACTCAAATGGACTTTTAGGAATGAAACCGAGGAGTGACAGCAATAATGGTGACACCGTTGCAATCCTGACTGTGTGCTGAAGATGCCCAGCACATGCTTTCCTTCCTGGCTCTTCGGCTCTGGGAACAGAGGCAAGACGTTCGTGCACTAATCCCTGTGCACCAGGGCAGCCGAGAAAAAGCTTTGGAGACGTTGCATTCAAATGGATTTTTAGGTATGAAACCGAGGAGCAACAGCAATGATGATGACACCGTTGCAAAGCTGACTGTGTTCTGAAGATGCCCAGCACATGCTTTCCCTCCCGGCTCTTCGGCTCTGGGAGCAGAGGCCAGACATTCGTGCACTAATCGCTCTGCCCCTGGGCAGCTGAGAAGTAGCTTTGGAGAGGTTGTATTCAAATGTACTTTTACGTATGAAACCGAGGAGTGACAGCAATAATGCTGACACCATTGCAATCCTGACTGTGTGCTGAAGATGCCCAGCACATGCTTTCCCTCTTGGCTCTTCGACTGTGGGAGCAGACGGCAACCGTTCGTGCTCTACTCACTGTGCTGCTGGGCAGCCGAGAGCACGCTCCGAAGAGGGTGCATTCAAATGGACCTTTAGGTATGAAACCGAGGAGCGACAGCAATGATGGTGACATGGTTGCAAAGCTGACTGTGTGCTGAAGATGCCCAGCACATGCTTTCCCTCCTGGCTCTTTGGCTCTGGGAGCAGAGGCCAGACGTTCGTGCACTAATCGCTGTGCTACTCGGCAGCTCAGAGCAAGCTCCGGAGAGGTTGCATTCAAATGGACTTTTAGGTCTGAAAACGAGGAGTGACAGCAATGATGGTGACACCGTTGCAAAGCTGACTGTGTGCCGAAGATACCCAGCACATGCTTTCCTTCCTGGCTCTTCGGCTCTGGGAGCAGAGGCCAGACGTTCGCGCTCTAATCGCTGTGCTACTCGGCAGCTCAGAGCAACCTCTGGAGAGGTTGCATTCAAACGGACTTTTAGGTATGAAACCGAAGAGCGACAGCAATAATGGTGACACCGTTGCAATCCTGACTGTGTGCTGAAGATGCCCAGCACATGCTTTCCCCCTGGCTCTTCGGCTCTGAGAGCAGAGGCCAGACGTTCGTGCTCTACTGACTGTGCTGCTGGGCAGCCAAGAGCAACGTGCAGAGAAGTTGGATTCAAATGAACTTCTAGGTATGAAAGTGAGGAGCGACAGCAATGATGGTGACACCGTTGCAAAGCTGACTTTGTGCTGAAGATGCCCAGCACATGATTTCCCTCCTGGCTCTTCGGCTCTGGGAGCAGAGGCCAGACGTTCGTGCACTAATCGCTGTGCCCCTGGGAAGCCGAGAACAAGCTTTGGAGAGGTTGCACTCAAATGGACTTTTAGGAATGAAACCGAGGAGTGACAGCAATAATGGTGACACCGTTGCAATCCTGACTGTGTGCTGAAGATGCCCAGCACATGCTTTCCTTCCTGGCTCTTCGGCTCTGGGAACAGAGGCAAGACGTTCGTGCACTAATCCCTGTGCACCAGGGCAGCCGAGAAAAAGCTTTGGAGACGTTGCATTCAAATGGATTTTTAGGTATGAAACCGAGGAGCAACAGCAATGATGATGACACCGTTGCAAAGCTGACTGTGTTCTGAAGATGCCCAGCACATGCTTTCCCCTCCCGGCTCTTCGGCTCTGGGAGCAGAGGCCAGACATTCGTGCACTAATCGCTCTGCCCCTGGGCAGCTGAGAAGTAGCTTTGGAGAGGTTGTATTCAAATGTACTTTTACGTATGAAACCGAGGAGTGACAGCAATAATGGTGACACCATTGCAATCCTGACTGTGTGCTGAAGATGCCCAGCACATGCTTTCCCTCTTGGCTCTTCGACTGTGGGAGCAGACGGCAACCGTTCGTGCTCTACTCACTGTGCTGCTGGGCAGCCGAGAGCACGCTCCGAAGAGGGTGCATTCAAATGGACCTTTAGGTATGAAACCGAGGAGCGACAGCAATGATGGTGACATGGTTGCAAAGCTGACTGTGTGCTGAAGATGCCCAGCACATGCTTTCCCTCCTGGCTCTTTGGCTCTGGGAGCAGAGGCCAGACGTTCGTGCTCTAATCGCTGTGCTACTCGGCAGCTCAGAGCAAGCTCCGGAGAGGTTGCATTCAAATGGACTTTTAGGTCTGAAAACGAGGAGTGACAGCAATGATGGTGACACCGTTGCAAAGCTGACTGTGTGCTGAAGATGCCCAGCACATGCTTTCCCTCCTGCCTCTTCAGCTCTGGGAGCAGAGGCCAGACGTTCGTGCACTAATTGCTGTGCCCCTGGGCAGCTGAGAACGAGCTTTGGAGAGGTTGCACTCAAATGGACTTTTGGCTATGAAACCGAGGAGCAACAGCAATGATGATGACACCGTTGCAAAGCTGACTGTGTGCTGAAGATGCCCAGCACATGCTTTCCCTCCCGGCTCTTCGGCTCTGGGAGCAGAGGCCAGACATTCGTGCACTAATCGCTCTGCCCCTGGGCAGCTGAGAAGTAGCTTTGGAGAGGTTGCATTCAAATGTACTTTTAGGTATGAAACCGAGGAGTGACAGCAATGATGGTGACACCATTGCAATCCTGACAGTGTGCTGAAGATGCCCAGCACATGCTTTCCCTCCTGGCTCTTCGACTGTGGGAGCAGACGGCAACCGTTCGTGCTCTACTCACTGTGCTGCTGGGCAGCCGAGAGCACGCTCCGAAGAGGGTGCATTCAAATGGACCTTTTGGTATGAAACCGAGGAGCGACAGCAATGGTGGTGACACGGTTGCAAAGCTGACTGTGTGCTGAAGATGCCCAGCACATGCTTACCCTCCTGGCTCTTCGGATCTGGGAGCAGAGGCCAGACGTTCGTGCTCTAGTCGCTGTACCCCGGGGCAGCTGAGAAGCAGCTTTGGAGAGGTTGCATTCAAATGTACTTTTAGGTATGAAACCGAGGAGTGACAGCAATAATGGTGACACTTGCAATCCTGACTGTGTGCTGAAGATGCCCAGCACATGCTTTCACTCCTGGCTCTTTGGCTCTGGGAGCAGAGGCCAGACGTTCGTGCACTAATCGCTGTGCCCCTGGGCAGCCGAGAACAAGCTTTGGAGAGGTTGCACTCAAATGGACTTTTAAGTATGAAACCGAGGAGCGACAGCAATGATGGTGACACCGTTGCAAAACTGACTGTGTGCCGAAGATGCCCTGCACATGCTTTCCCTCCTGGCTCTTCGGCTCTGGGAGCAGAGGCCAGACGTTCGTGCTCTAATCGCTGTGCCCCTCGGCAGCTCAGAGCAAGCTCTGGAGAGGTTGCATTCAAATGGACTTTTAGGTATGAAACCGAAGAGCGACAGCAATAATGGTGACACCGTTGCAATCCTGACTGTGTGCTGAAGATGCCCAGCACATGCTTTCCCTCCTGGCTCTTCGGCTCTGAGAGCAGAGGCCAGACGTTCGTGCTCTACTGACTGTGCTGCTGGGCAGCCAAGAGCAACGTGCAGAGAAGTTGGATTCAAATGAACTTCTAGGTATGAAAGTGAGGAGCGACAGCAATGATGGAGGCACTGTTGCAAAGCTGACTGTGTGCTGAAGATGCCCAGCACATGCTTTCCCTCCTGGCTCTTTGGCTCTGGGAGCAGAGGCCAGACGTTCGTGCTCAAATAGCTGTGCTACTCGGCAGCTCAGAGCAAGCTCCGGAGAGGTTGCATTCAAATGGACTTTTAGGTCTGAAAACAAGGAGTGACAGCAATGATGGTGACACCGTTGCAAAGCTGACTGTGTGCTGAAGATGCCCAGCACATGCTTTCCCTCCTGCCTCTTCAGCTCTGGGAGCAGAGGCCAGACGTTCGTGCACTAATTGCTGTGCCCCTGGGCAGCTGAGAACGAGCTTTGGAGAGGTTGCACTCAAATGGACTTTTGACTATGAAACCGAGGAGCAACAGCAATGATGGTGACACCGTTGCAAAGCTGACTGTGTGCTGAAGATGCCCAGCACATGCTTTCCCTTCTGGCTCTTAGGCTCTGGGAGCAGAGGCCAGACGTTCGTGCACTAATCGCTCTGCCCCTGGGCAGCTGAGAACAAGCTTTGCAGAGGTTGCATTCAAATGTACTTTTAGGTATGAAAGCGAAGAGTGACAGCAATAATGGTGACACCGTTGCAATCCTGACAGTGTGCTGAAGATGCCCAGCACATGCTTTCCCTCCTGGCTCTTCGACTGTGGGAGCAGACAGCAACCGTTCGTGCTCTACTCACTGTGCTGCTGGGCAGCCGAGAGCACGCTCCGAAGAGGGTGCATTCAAATGGACCTTTAGGTATGAAACCGAGGAGCGACAGCAATGATGGTGCCACCGTTGCAATCCTGACTGTGTGCTGAAGATGCCCAGCACATGCTTTCCCTCCTGCCTCTTCGGCTCTGGGAGCAGAGGCCAAACGTTCGTGCTCTAGTCGCTGTGCCCCTGGGCAGCTGAGAAGCAGCTTTGGAGAGGTTGCATTCAAATGTACTTTTAGATATGAAACCGAGGAGTGACAGCAATAATGGTGACACCGTTGCAATACTGATTGTGTGCTGAAGATGCCCAGCACATGCTTTCCCTTCTGGCTCTTCGGCTCTGGGAGCAGAGGCCAGACGTTCGTGCACTAATCGCTGTGCCCCTGGGCAGCCGAGAAAAAGCTTTGGAGACATTGCATTCAAATGGATTTTTAGGTATGAAACCGAGGAACGCCAGCAATGATGGTGACATGGTTGCAAAGCTGACTGTGTGCTGAAGATGCCCAGCACATGATTTCCCTCCTGGCTCTTCGGATCTGGGAGCAGAGGCCAGACGTTCCTGCACTAATCGCTGTGCCCCTGGGCAGCCGAGAACAAGCTTTGGAGAGGTTGCACTCAAATGGACTTTTAAGTATGAATCCGAGGATCGACAGCAATGATGGTGACACCGTTGCAAAGCTGACTGTGTGCTGAAGATGCCCAGCACATGCTTTCCCTCCTGGCTCTTCGGCTCTGGGAGCAGAGGCCAGACGTTCGTGCTATACTCACTGTGCTGCTGGGCAGCCAAGAGCAACCAGCAGAGAAGTTGGATTTAAAAGTACTTCTAGGTATGAATGTGAGGAGCGACAGCAATGATGGAGGCACCGTTGCAAAGCTGACTGTGTGCTGAAGATGCCCAGCACATGCTTTCCCTCCTGGCTCTTCGGCTCTGGGAGCAGAGGCCAAACGTTCGTGCTCTACTCACTGTGCTGCTGGGCAGCCGAGAGCAAGCTCCGGAGAGGTTGCATTCAAATGCACTTTTAGGTATGAAACCAAGGAGCGACAGCAATGAGGGTGACACCGTTGCAAAGCTGACTGTGTGCTGAAGATGCCCGGCACATGCTTTTCCTCCTGGCTCTTCGGCTCTAGGAGCAGAGGCCAAACATTCCTGCTCTAATCGCTGTTATCCTGGGCAGCCGAGAAAAGGATTTGGAGAGGTTGCATTCAAATGGACTTTTAGGTATGAAACCGAGGAGCGACAGCAATGATGGTGACACCGTTGCAAAGCCGACTGTATGCTGAAGATGCCCAGCACATGCTTTACCTCCTGGCTCTTCAACTCTTGGAGCAGAGGCCATACGTTCGTGCTCTGCTCGCTGTTCTGCTGAGCAGCCAAGTGCAACCAGCAGAGAAGTTGGATTCAAATGGACTTCTAGGTATGAAAGTGAGGAGCGACAGCAATGATGGAGGCACCGTTGCAATCCTGACTGTGTGCTGAAGATTCTGAGCACCAGCTTTCTCTCCTGGCTCTTCGGCTCTGGGAGCAGAGGCCAGACATTCGTGCTCTAATCGCTGTGCCCCTGGGCAGCTGAGAGCAGACTCCGGAGAAGTTGCATTCAAATGGACTTTTAGGCATGAAACCGAGGAGCGACACCAACGATGGTGACACCGTTGCAAAGCTGACTGTGTGCTGAAGATGCCCAGCACATGCTTTCCCTCCTGGCTCTTCGGCTCTGGGAGCAGAGGCCAGACGTTCGTGCTCTAGTCGCTGTGCCCCGGGGCAGCTGAGAAGCAGCTTTGGAGAGGTTGCATTCAAATGGACTTTTAGGTATGAAACCGAGGAGCGACAGCAATGATGGAGGCACTGTTGCAAAGCTGACTGTGTGCTGAAGATGCCCAGCACATGCTTTCCCTCCTGGCTCTTCGGCTCTGGGAGCAGAGGCCAGACCTTCGTGCTCTAATCGCTGTGCCCCTCGGCAGCTCAGAGCAAGCTCTGGAGAGGTTGCATTCAAATGGACTTTTAGGTACGAAACCGAAGAGCGACAGCAATAATGGTGACACCGTTGCAATCCTGACTGTGTGCTGAAGATGCCCAGCACGTGCTTTCCCTCCTGGCTCTTCGGCTCTGAGAGCAGAGGCCAGACGTTCGTGCTCTACTGACTGTGCTGCTCGGCAGCCAAGAGCAACGTGCAGAGAAGTTGGATTCAAATGAACTTCTAGGTATGAAAGCGAGGAGCGACAGCAATGATGGAGGCACTGTTGCAAAGCTGACTGTGTGCTGCAGATGCCCAGCACATGCTTTCCCTCCTGGCTCTTTGGCTCTGGGAGCAGAGGCCAGACGTTCGTGCACTAATCGCTGTGCTACTCGGCAGCTCAGAGCAAGCTCCGGAGAGGTTGCATTCAAATGGACCTTTAGGTCTGTAAACGAGGAGTGACAGCAATGATGGAGGCACCGTTGCAAAGCTGACTGTGTGCTCAAGATGCCCAGCACATGCTTTCCCTCCTGGCTCTTCGGCTCTGGGAGCAGAGGCCAGACGTTCGTGCACTAATCGCTGTGCCCCTCGGCAGCCGAGAACAAGCTTTGGAGACGTTGCATTCAAATGGATTTTTAGGTATGAAACCGAGGAGCGACAGCAATGATGGCGACATGGTTGCAAAGCTGACTGCGTGCTGAAGATACCCAGCACATGATTTCCCTCCTGGCTCTTCGGATCTGGGAGCAGAGGCCAGACGTTCATGCACTAATCGCTCTGCCCCTGGGCTGCTGAGAAGCAGCTATGGAGAGGTTGCATTCAAATGTACTTTTAGGTATGAAAGCGAAGAGTGACAGCAATAATGGTGACACCGTTGCAATCCTGACAGTGTGCTGAAGATGCCCAGCACATGCTTTCCCTCCTGGCTCTTTGGCTCTGGGAGCAGAGGCCAGACGTTCATGCTCTAATCGCTGTGCTAATCGGCAGATCAGAGCAAGCTCCGGAGAGGCTGCATTCAAATGGACTTTTAGGTCTGAAACCGAGGAGCGACAGCAATGATGGCGACATGGTTGCAAAGCTGACTGCGTGCTGAAGATGCCCAGCACATGCTTTCCCTCCTGGCTCTTCGGCTCTGGGAGCAGAGGCCAAACGTTCGTGCTCTACTCACTGTGCTGCTGGGCAGCCGAGAGCAAGCTCCGGAGAGGTTGCATTCAAATGCACTTTTAGGTATGAAACCAAGGAGCGACAGCAATGAGGGTGACACCAATGCAAAGCTGACTGTGCGCTGAAGATGCCCAGCACATGCTTTCCCTCCTGGCTCTTCGGCTCTGGGAGCAGAGGCCAAACATTCCTGCTCTAATCGCTGTTATCCTGGGTAGCCGAGAAAAAGATTTGGAGGGGTTGCATTCAAATGGACTTTTAGGTATGAAACCGAGGAGCGACAGCAATGATGGTGACACCGTTGCAAAGCCGACTGTATGCTGAAGATGCCCAGCACATGCTTTACCTCCTGGCTCTTCAACTCTGGGACCAGAGGCCAGACGTTCGTGCTCTGCTCGCTGTTCTGCTGAGCAGCCGAGTGCAACCAGCAGAGAAGTTGGATTCAAATGGACTTCTAGGTATGAAAGTGAGGAGCGACAGCAATGATGGAGGCACCCTTGCAAAGCTGACTGTGTGCTGAAGATGCCCAGCACATGCTTTCCCTCCTGGCTCTTCGGCTCTGGGAGCAGAGGCCAGACATTTGTGCTCTAATCGCTGTGCCCCTGGGCAGCTGAGAGCAGACTCCAGAGAAGTTGCATTCAAATGGACTTTTAGGTATGAAACCGAGGAGCGACACCAACGATGGTGACACCATTGCAAAGCTGACTGTGTGCTGAAGATGCCCAGCACATGCTTTCCCTCCTGGCTCTTCGGCTCTGGGAGCAGAGGCCAGACGTTCGTGCTCTACTCGCTGTGCTGCTGGGCGGCCAAGAGCAACCAGAAGACAAGTTAGATTCAAATGGACTTCTAGGTATGAAAGTGAGGAGCGACAGAAATGATGGAGGCACCGTTGCAAAGCTGACTGTGTGCTGAAGAATCTGAGCACCAGCTTTCCCTCCTGGCTCTTCGGCTCTGGGAGCAGATGCCAAACTTTAGTGCTTTACTCACTGTGCTGCTTGGCAGCCGAGAGCAAGCTCCGGAGAGGTTGCATTCAAATGCACTTTTAGGTATGAAACCAAGGAGCGACAGCAATGATGGTGACACCGTTGCAAAGCTGACTGTGTGCTGAAGATGCCCAGCACATGCTTTCCCTCCTGGCTCTTCGGCTCTGGGAGCAGAGGCCAGACGTTCGTGCTCTGCTCACGGTTCTGCTGGGCGGCCAAGAGCAACCAGAAGAGAAGTTGGATTCAAATGGACTTCTAGGTATGAAAGTGAGGAGCGACAGAAATGATGGAGGCACCGTTGCAAAGCTGACTGTGTGCTGAAGATGCCCAGCACATGCTTTCCCTCCTGGCTCTTCGGCTCTGGGAGCAGAGGCCAGACGTTCGTGCTCTGCTCACGGTTCTGCTGGGCGGCCAAGAGCAACCAGAAGAGAAGTTGGATTCAAATGGACTTCTAGGTATGAAAGTGAGGAGCAACAGCAATGATGGAGGCACTGTTGCAAAGCTGACTGTGTGCTGAAGATTCTGAGCACCAGCTTTCCCTCTTGGCTCTTCGACTCTGGGAGCAGAGGCCAAACGATCGTGCTCTACTCACTGTGCTGCTGAGCAGCCGAGAGCAAGCTTTGAGGAGGTTAAATTCAAATGCACTTTTAGGTGTGAAACTGAGGAGCGACAACAATGATGGTGACACCGTTGCAAAGCTGACTGTGTGCTGAAGATTCTGAGCACCAGATTTCCGTCCTGGCTCTTCGGCTGTGAGAGCAGAGGCCAGGCGTTCGTGCTCTTATCGCTGTGCTCCTGAGCAGCCAAGATCAAGCTCCGGAGAAGTTGCATTCAAATGCACTTTTTGGTATGAAACCGAGGAGAGACAGCAATGATGGTGACACCGTTGCAAAGCTGACTGTGCGCTGAAAATGCCCAGCACATGCTTTCACTCCTGGCTCTTTGGCTCTGGGGACAGAGGCCAGACGTTCGTGCTCTAATAGCTGCGCCCCTGGGCAGCCGAGAAAAAGATTTGAAGAGGTTGCATTCAAATGGACTTTTAGGTATGAAACCGAGCAGCGACAGCAATGATGGTGACACCGTTGCAAAGCTGACTGTGTGTTGAAGATGCCCAGGACATGCTTTCCCTCCTGGCTCTTCGGCTCTGGGAGCAGAGGCCAGACGTTCGTGCTCTACTCACTGTGCTGCGGGTCAGCCAGGAGCAACCACCAGAGAAGTTGGACTCCAATGGACTTCCAGGTATGAAAGTGACACCGTTGCAAAGCTGACTGTGTGCTGAAGATTCTGAGCACCAGTTTTCCGTCCGGCATCTTTGACTGTGGGAGCAGAGGCCAAACATTCGTGCTCTACTCACTGTGCTGCTGGTGAGTCAAGAGCAACCACCAGAGAAGTTGGATTCAAATGGACTTGTAGGTATGAATGTGAGGAGCGACAGCAATGATGGAGGCACCGTTGCAAAGCTGTCTGTGTGCTGAAGATTCTGAGCGCCAGCTTTCCCTCCTGGCTCTTCGGCTCTGGGAGCAGAGGCCAAACGTTCGTACTCTACTCACTGTGCTGCTGGGCAGCCGAGAGCAAGCTCCGGAGAGGTTGCATTCAAATGACCTTTTAGGTATGAAACCGAGGAGCGACAGCAATGATGGTGACACCATTGCAAAGCTGACTGTGTGCTGAAGATGCCCAGCACATGCTTTCCCTCCAGGCTCTTCGGCTCTGGGAGCGGAAGCCAGACGTTCATGCTCTAATCGCTGTGCTGCTGGTCAGCCAAGAGCAACCACCAGAGAAGCTGGAGTCAAATGGACTTCTAGAAATGAAAGTGAAGAGTGACAGCAATGATGGAGGCACCGTTGCAAAGCTGTCTGAGTGCTGAAGAGTCTGAGCACCAGCTTTCCCTCCTAGCTCTTCAGCTCTTGAAGCAGAGGCCAAACGTTCGTGCTCTGCTCACTGTGCTGCTGGGCAGCCGAGAGCAAGCTCTGGAGAGGTTGCACTCAAATGGACTTTTACGTATGAAACCGAGGAGCGACAGCAATGATGGTGACACCGTCTCAAAGCTGACTGTGTGCTCAAGATGCCCAGCACATGCATTCCCTCCTGGCTCTTCTGCTCTGGGAGCAGAGGCCAGACGTTCGTGCTCTGCTCACTTTGCTGCTGGGCAGCCAAGAGCAACCATCAGAGAAGTTGGATTCAAATGGACTTCTAGGTATGAAAGTGAGGAGCGACAGCAATGATGGAGGCACCGTTGCAAAACTGACTGTATGCTGAAGATGCCCAGCCCATGCTTTCCCTCCTGTCTCTTCGGCTGTGGGAGCAGAGGCCAGACGTTCATGCTCTACTCACTGTGCTACTGGGCAGCCAAGAGCATGCTGCGGAGAGGTTGCTTTCAAATTGTCTTTTTGGTATGAAACCGAGGAGCGACAGCAATGATGGTGACACCGTTGCAAAGTTGACTGTATGCTGAAGATGCCCAGCCCATGCTTTCCCTCCTGGTTCTTCATCTGTGGGAGCAGAGGCCAGACGTTCGTGCTCTACTCACTGTGCTACTGGCAGCCAAGAGCAACCAGCAGAGAAGCTGTATTCAAATGGACTTCTAGGTATGAAAGTGAGGAGCGACAGCAATGATGGAGGCACCGTTGCAAAGCTGACTGTGTGCTGAAGATGCCCAGCACATGCTTTCCCTCCTGGCTCTTCGGCTCTGAGAGCAGAGGCCAGACGTTCGTGCTCTAGTAGCTGCGCTGCTGGGCAGCTGAGAGCAAGCTCTGGAGAGGTTGCATTCAAATGGACTTTTTGGGATGTAATGAGGAGCGACAGCAATGATGGTGACACCGTTGCAATGCTCACTATCTGCTGAAGATTCCAAGCAGCAGCTTTCCCTCCTGGCTCTTCGACTCTGGGAGCAGAGGCCCCACGTTCATGCTCTACTCACTGTGCTGCCGGGTAACCTAGAGCAAGCTCCGGAGAGGTACGATTCAAATGGACTTTTTGGTATCTAAGTGAGGAGCAACAGCAATGATGGTTGCACTATTGCAAAGCTCACTATTTGCTGAAGATTCGAAGCACCAGCTTTCCCTCCTGTCTCTTTGGCTATGGGAGCAGAGGCCAAACGTTCATGCTCTTCTCGCTGTGCTGCTGAGCAGCCGAGAGTTGGCAACAGAGATACTGGATTCAAATGGACTTTTAGGTGTGAAAGCGAGGTTCAACAGCAATGCGGTTAGCACCTTTACAAAGTTCACTGTGATCTAAAGAATCCCAGCACCAGATTTCCCTCATGGCTCTTCGGCTGTGGGATCAGAGGCCAAACTTTCTTGTTCTACTCACTCTGCTGCTGGACAGCAGAGAGCAGGCATTGCAGACGTCAGATTCAAATGGACTTTGAAGTGGGAAAGCGAGGAGCAACAGCAATGATGGTGGCATCACTGTGAAGCTCACAGATTGCGGAAGAGCTTTCTTTTAATTTTTATTCAGGCTTGATATTTTGTTTCATATTTATTCACTTTACTCACATTTAGCTCACTTCTTGATTATGTTTTGCTCACATTTTGCTCACTTTTCTTCAGATTTGAAGTAGTCACTTTTGGTAACTTTTTTTTTTTTTAGTTATCTGATGGTGATCCAGTGCAACTCATTGACACCTCATAGATCCCCATAGACCCCAGAAGATCATCAATAGCCCCCCTGAGCCTCATAGACTTCATATAGACACCCCATAGTGTCCCAGAGCAACCCATAGACACCCCGCAGCAACTCCTGATGAACCTACAGTGACCCATAGACAGCCCATAGCCATTCACAGCACCCCATGGACACCCTACAGACATCCCATAGAGACCCACAGTGACCACCCGACATCCACAGCACCCCATGTACACTCCAAAGTGACTCACAGATGCCCCATAGAGACCCATAGATCCCCACAATGACACACTGCAACCTACAGATACTCCTTAGACACCTTATAGAGAGCCCTGGACACCCTGTAGTGAGCAACTGCTAGATACCTATTGACTGACACTTGGCGCCATGACAACACTTAGAGCCATATAGACACCATGCACTGTCAGATAGCACTACATAGGCCCACTCCTCAATGCCCCATAGTTCCTACAGATGCACAACACGCACCCCATGGCATCTATTGATTTATGGTGTCATGATGTCACTGGGACTGAGATGACATCATCAGCATCCTCAATGGCATGGTGCCCTATAGAGATGCCCAAGAGCCCTGTGAGGGGTCCCCAAGTGCCCCATAGGGCCCCCACTACCCCACTGCACCCCGTAAGTACCACAATACCAATTGATTTTTTTATTGGCTTTCATTCATTTTTATGAACTTTCAGTCACTTTTATTCAAGATTCATTCAGGCTTGCTCACACCTATTCCTTTTATTTGCTTTGTAATAATTTAGAAACACATTATTCTCTTTTGCTTTTTATTGTCTTTATGTCTTTATTGATTTGTTTTTTTATTAATTTTTTTCTTCAGATTTCTTTGCTTTTCAGTTCTTTTTAGTAAAAAAAAATTTTTTAGATGCCCAATAGCGAGCCAGAAAAGCTCACAGAGCCCCACAGGCCCACAGAGGCGCATAGCAATAGATAGAGACTCATAGAGACCCCATAGTGATCACGATGATCATGTTCTGACTGGTCTTAATTTTACCCAAAAAAAAAAAAAAAAAATCATTTTAAGGCAAAAATCTTCATTTTAAGGCAAGAAAACCCGCATTGTACAGCAAAAATAAAAATCATTAAAAGGTTTTAAAAAAGCCTCATTTTAAAGCAGAAAAGGTCTTTGGGGTGGTTTTGGGTGTCCCTAATGTTGTGTCACCCCCCTTAACATCCCCACCTCTGCTCTGCCTCATCCCCAACAGTCCTGGGAAGGTAGGACTGTTCCACAGTGTGAACTCTGCAAGTCCCACCAACTTTAGGGGTGGGGTTTGGGGTGCCCAAGAGCTCCTCAGAAGAAAGAGCAGCTGGAGTGATGCCAGAGAAGGCCGCAGAGATGATCAGGAGCAGCTCTGCTCTGGAGCCAGGCTGAGCTGGGCTGGGTCGGCCTGGGGAAGAGAAGGCTCCTGAAGGGGATATCTCAGAGCAGCTCCCAGTGCCTAAAGGAGCTGCAGGAAACCTGGAGAGGGGCTTTAGGTAAGGAATGGAGGGACAGGACAAGGGGAATGGCTTTAAAGTACTAGAGGCAAGAGTTAGATGGAATACAGGGAAGATGGTCTCCCCAAGGCCACTCCATTGTGGGATTTGATCTCTTGTGGTCGAGCTTTAGGACCCAGAGGGGCACGGTGCAGGGAAGCCAAAGTGAAGCGGCGCCAGACCTGGCTGAAGCAAACGCGGAGACCTGACTGAAACCCCCCTAAAATTAACCCCAATTAGCTCCGCCCCTTTAATTGACCCTAATTAGCTCCGCCTCCTTTGATTAACCCCAAGGGTGAGCCCCGCCCCTTCGAGGCCACGCCCTACAGCCGCCAATAACGTCCGGGGCGGGTCCTGCAGGCCGGAAGTGTGTCGTGCTCGCAAGATGGCAACTCCCTATGTGACTGATGAGACCGGTGAGTGCGGCGCGGCCGGATCCGGCGCTGTGGGGCAGGACGCGGGGTATGGGGCAGGGCCTGGCGCTGTGGGGCACGGCCCGGGGCTGTTGGGCAGGACCCGGCGCTCTGGGGCGGACCCGGCGCTGAGGGACCGGACCGGGAGCTGTGGCATGGGCGGCCCTCCCCCCGCTCCATAGGGCCGCGCCCACCCGCGGTCCCTGTGGGGCATGCCCCGGCCCCTTTGGCAGAGGCTGCCTACACTGTCTGTGGGGCTCTGTCGGCACTCCAGCCCCCCCCACTGCCGCTCGGTATGGGGCACCTCCCCCGTAGTTGTGGGGATGGGTCAGTGCAGCCTCGTGCTCCCTCGACCCGGTCCTCGTGGGGTCCCGTGGGATTCGTGGGGGGCCGCAAAGCCCCCTTGGGTTCCGTAGGGTGTCCCATGGGGTGTGTAGGTTGTCTTGTAGGGTGTCTTTTGCTGTCCATGGGGGGCCCCGCAGACCAGGGGGTTCCTTCGGGGTGTCTCAGGGCCCTTGTGGGTCTGTGGGGTGCCCCATGGTGTCCGTGGGGTGTCCCAGGGCCCTTGTTGGATGCCCCATATCCGGGGCTGACTGTGTGGTACCCCACAGGGAAGTACATTGCCTCGACACAGCGCCCAGACGGGACGTGGCGGAAGCAGCGGCGGGTGAAGGCCGGTTACGTGCCACAGGAGGAGGTGCCGGTGTAAGTGAGGGTGTCCGTGTCCCCGGTGCCACGCGTGGGCCACGTCCCATCCCGTTCCCTCCATCCCCGGTGACATCTTGAGCTCCAAGTCTCTTTCCAGGTGCCCGTGTGATTCCGACCCCCTCACCCCTGTCCCATAACCGTGTCCTGCCCGGTACGTATTGATCCCCCTGTGGGCACGGAGCTTTGGAGAGGCTTCACCGGTGGCATGGGGCTGGCTCCTGGGACCAGGGGTTTGTGGCACCACTGTGGGGGCCACACAGAGCCTTCACAGGCTCTTCCCCCCATGCAGGTACGAAAACAAATATGTCAAGTTCTTCCGGAGCAAACCCGAGCTGCCACCAGGGCTGAACCCAGAGGCAGCAGCAGCACCCGGGAAAGCAGAGCCTGGCGACACGGGACTATCCAAGGCAGCCAAACGGAACTTGAAACGGAAGGAGAAGAGGAAGCAGCAGCAGGAAAAGGGGGAGCGGGACACGGATGAACTGATTCAGGCACTGGAGCGCTCGGCACTGTCGGAGCCGCTGCCCGGCTGTGGCGCTGCCAGCCCCATCATGAGCCCTGGCACCAGCCCCGGTGATGCTCCGGCCTCAGAGAGGAGCCGGAGGCTGAAGAACCTGCGGAAGAAGTTGCGGCAGGTAGAGGAACTGCAGCAGCGCCTGGACGCTGGTGAGGTCCCGAATCCCACCCGCGAGCAGCTTGAGAAGCTGAGCCGGAGGAAAACGCTGGAGGAGGAACTGCGGAGCCTGGAGAGGGACTCATAAGGGGGGGAATCAGGGGGTGTGGGGGGGGTATTGGAATGGTTGTTCCCACTGTTGGGAACGCAGCAGCGCTTGGACGCTTCTCCCTTTATCCCTCTTCTTTTTTATTTCCTGTTTTATTTTATTGGGGGGGTCTCATTGCGTGGCCCCCTCCCTGCCCAGCCCCTCATGTTCCATGTCGTGGCCTTGTCCCGGCCTTGTTTCAAACCCCAGTGACAATAAACCCAGCAGAGCCCCAGCGTCAGCAGCTCCTGGTCCATGGGGTTGTCCTTTGGGAGCCCCATGGCAGGGTAAGACCCCCCAGCATAGGGTTGAGGCTTTGGGGGGAACTGGAGGGGTTGGTCCCATGGCAGTGTTTGGGTAGGTCTTACAAAAATAGAAGTGGGGCTTTGTTTTGAAGGAGTTTTTGGTAGGGGGAGGCAAGTTATGGGGCAGGCAGCACTAGGGAGGGCTGGGGATTTGCCCCATGGGAAGGGTCCCTGAAGCCCTGCCCACACCATGACCAGGATTTGATTAGGGTGGGAAATATAGCACCTCATTTGCGTATTTAAAGGAGAAGGCACGTGGGGGGATCGTCCCCTGCAGGCCCTGCTCAGCCCACCAGGCACAGGCTCACCGGCGGCTGTGTGCCACACGTGGGGGGGCTCAGAGGGAGTCGGGTTCATCTGACTCTCAGTCTCTTTCTGCCGCAGGAGCTGCTGCTGCCAAGAGCTGCAGGGGGCTGTGGGAATGAATCGAGCCTCAGTGGGTCCCCAGCCCAATTCCCATCCCTATCCCATCCACATCCCAGTTCCTTCCCCATCCTGACCTCATCATCGTCAAAATCCCAGCCTTTATCCTCATCCCATCCCAGTCCCTTCCCCATCCTGTTCCCATCCCACTGTCACGTTGCCCGTCCCCTCACAGGCCCCATGGGCAGCATGTGCTCCTTGTGTTCCCCCACTCACTGGTGCTAAGTGCGCAGCCACGGGGAATGATCCTCCACTGGAGCAGCACTGGAGCAGGGCCCAGCCTCCCAGTAGGGCCCAGCCCATCCAGCACCACGCCAGTGCTCACCGCAGCTGCTCACACACAAACAGCACCAGTGCCTCCACAAAGTAATCAGCGCCCACCAGGACAGCGGCGGCTCCCAGTGCCACTGTGGCCACCACAGTCGCCCCCTTGATCCAGCACAGCACCTGGAGCACGCAGAGGAGCATCAGCGCCATGCTCAGCGGCACCCAGGGGCTCGGCAGCAGCACCGGTGCGGCCATGGCCAGTGTGGCTGCGGCCAGCAGCAGCCCCGTGATGAAGAGCCCAACGCTGCGCAGCAGCGCAGTGAGCAGCCCGATGGGCAGCGCGATACCCGCGCTTGCCGCCGGCCCCAGCAGCATCCCCAGCACCCACTGCCCGTAGCACAGCATGAAGTTGACAGCGGCGCTGAACACCAGCCCTGAGAGGAACATGATGGCCCTGAAGCAGTGGTAGCCTGGCACTGGCATAAGACAGTCACTGGTGCTGCCATGCCCGTGCCCTGCACTGTCCCCGTGCCACCCCTCCTGGCTGTGTCCCCCAGAACACCTTTGTCCCCCCTGTGCCCCAGCACAACCCCCTCCATGGGCTTGTGTTTCCCCCCAAGTGAGCCCCAGCTCCACCCCCAGCTCTGCCCCCCGGCACTCCCGAAACAGCCGCACACGAGCCCCAGGAGCACTCCAAGCGCAGGGAACAGTGGGGACCAGTTCTTAGTGGGGCCGCGGCTCCAGGGTGCAGCAGGGCAAGGTAGGGGCCGGGGTCCATGACCTGGGCCTGGGGGGGGAATGGGTGTCTGTGAGCCCCCAGTGACCTCCCCCGGTACTCAGCCCTTCCTCCCCGCACCCACATCTGGCAGCGCCTCCTGGGGAGAACATCTGGGGGAAAGTGCGAGCCCCTGCGGCAGGGGAGGTGGGAGCGCTGGGAACAGGAGCACCGGGAGGGAAACCGGGAGCTCTGGGGGACACCACACCGGGGGCATTGGGACAGCGGGGGGGGGGCCGGACGGGGATCCCCGCTCGGTGCCCACCCTCCCCGGGACTCACCCGCTCGCTGCCGGCCACGGGGGTCGCGGTGGGGCGGGGGCGGGACCGGGACCCCCGAGAGCGGAATGGGCCCCTCCCGCGGTTACGGGGGGGGGGGACACGGTGCTGCCCCTTTAAGGGGCGGGGTTAGGAGTGGGGACGCTCCGGCTCCAGGCCCCGGCTCTGGGAGTGGGCCGTGGCGGAAGGCGGAAGTGCTGCAGGACGCAAACCGGGGGGGGGAGGTGGCGGACCCCCCCCCCCCCCCCCCGCCCGTACCGGCACGGTGAGACCCGGATCTTCCCACAGGTCCTGAAGTGGGGCCCGAGCACCGGCCCTTGGGGGGGGAGTGGCAACGGGGGGTGCTCAGGGCCGGTCGGGGGTCCCGGGGCCGCTCTGTCGGCGCTGACCCCGCTCTGGCCCTTCAGGACATGGCTGTGACTTAAGCCCGTCCGGGGCCAGTGGGGCCGCCGGGATGGAGCAGCCGCGGCATCGGGAAGCGGCGGTGGCGGCTGATGGAGGCGACGGCTCCGGTGGGAGCCTTCAGGAGCAGGGGGTCACCGGTGACCGCCGCGGCTGGGACAGGGCGGGCTGGAACGGGAGCTGCGGGTGGGCAGCGGCTGCCGGCCGGGAGGAGGAGGAGGACGAGGACGGGGACTGCGAGCACGACCTAGTTCCCGAGCGCTGCTGCCGCTGCCGGGGGGAACCGGCCGCTGCCCCGAGTGCCGCGGCCGAGGAGGAGGACGAGGAGGAGGACGACGGGCTCCGGCGTCCCCGGCGGCGGCAGCGGCAGCGCGCGGCGCTCAAGGAGAAGGAGGAGGGGAGCAGGCGGGAGGGGAAGCGGCCGCAGCCGCCGCGGAGGAGGAGCCGCGGGGACGAGGCCGCGGCTGGGTGGCGGGAGCCGCTGCTCCAGGCCCGCAGGTTGGCGGCGGAGGCCAGGGGGCGGCTGCTTTGCTCCTGCTGCCGCCTCAGAGCAGTGGAGCCGGGCTCGGTGCGGGGCTGGGGCCGCGCCGTAGGGCAGCGCGCCTGGAGCGGGTCCTTGCGGGCAGCGCGGTGCCTGCGCACCGCGGCACGGCTCGGCTTCCGCCTGCTCTGGATGCTCCTGGCGCTCCTGCTGCTGCTGCTCATGCTGCTACTGGGTTGCCTGCGGCTCTGCGGCCGCGCCGGCGCCGCCGCGCTCCAGTGCGCAGCTGGTAGCCGGCTCCTGGACGTGGCCGCGCTCCGCAGGACGTGGGGGCTGCTCTGGGTCTGGTTGAGGCCGTGCCGGGGTCCCCCTTGGGCGGGGGCCGCGGGTGAGACGGGGATTGCGGCGCCCGAGGACCGCGGCGAGGAGGTGACCCGGCTGCTGGCCATGGCCGAGGTGCCCGAGGAGGAGCTGAACCCCTTCCACGTGCTGGGCGTGGAGGCGACAGCGTCGGACACCGAGCTGAGGAGGGCCTATCGCCGCCTGGCCGTGCTGGTGAGTGGGACCGGGGTGGGGGTGTCTCTGTGCCCCCACCTGGGGCTGCAGTGTTGAGGTTCCCACTTTCTCCATGCCAGGTTCACCCAGACAAGAACGAGCACCCCCGGGCAGAGGCAGCATTCAAGGTGCTGCAGGCAGCCTGGGACATAGTCAGCAGTCCTGAGCGCCGGAGGGAGTTTGAGATGTGAGCAAAAGGGGATTTTGAAGGGTCTTTCCATATCCTGGCTCTGTGCCGGGGGTCTGAGCCCCGATTCCTCCCTGGTGCAGGAAGTGGATGGCACAGCACGAGCTGCCGCGCTCGGTGGGTGAGTTCCTGCGGCGGCTTCAGGAGGAGCTGCGCGAGGCCATGAACACCATGATGTGCAGCAAGTGCCAGGGAAAGCACCGGTGGGTACTGGGGGAGGTGGGCCTGAAGCCAGGGCCAAGCCCAGCAATGCCTGTCCTCACCCATCCCAACCACAGGCGGTTCGAGATGAACCGGGACCCGCTGAGTGCCCGGTACTGCGCCGAGTGCGGCCGCTTGCACGCAGCCGAGGAGGGTGATCTGTGGGCAGAGTCCAGCCTCCTGGGGCTGAAGATCACCTACTTTGCTATGATGGATGGGAAGATCTACGACATCACAGGTGGGTGTCCCCCTGTATGGTGCCTGTGGTGCTGCCAACCACCCTGGTGTGACCAGTGCCCGCTTGCCTCCTGCAGAGTGGGCAGGGTGCCAGCGTGTGGGCATCTCCCCAGACACCCACCGCGTTCCTTATCACCTCTCCTTTGGACCACGGGGCACTGGGCGCCACAGGTCAGTGTCCTGCACCCCCGGGTGAGGGGGCGCCAGCCTCGCCTGCGGCACCCCTAAACCCCACTTCCCCCCCCCCACTGCAGGAGTGCACCCAAGGGCAGCACCCCCTCGGCTGATGACCTGCAGGACTTCTTCACCCACATCTTTCAGAGCAGCTCAGGGCCGGGGGGACCCTTCCCGCCACCCTCCACCCCCCCGGCAGCTGCAGCCCCTCCTGGGGTTACCCCCAAGGCCAAGGGGGCTGCACCCAAGGGGGACATGAGGCACAAGAGGCGGAAGAAGCTGCGTCGGCCGCTGCAGCGCTGAGGGTGGCTCTGGGCCAGGCACTCCAAGGGCTCTTTCCAATAAGCAAAGCTCTATTTTTCCTTTTTAGAATTCCTTTTAAATACTCTAGGGCTTCCCAAGA